>NC_048584.1:33824014-33939014 GCF_013265735.2 Oncorhynchus mykiss | reverse complement strand
ATTTACCTTTTCAGTTATCGTTTCAATGACCTGCTTTCCAAATGCAAATACTATTTTCTACATCGCAATAATCTTCAGTATGAAAGGGTGAGTCTTTATATTGTTGTTGGGAGGGAAATACACATTTTAAAAACACCTCTGACACCAATAAAATGACGGGAATTGGCATAACCAAGCAATTGGTTCATTCATTGGTGGGATATCGGTGCGCTTGTGCAAAATTGATTTGATTTGTATTAAAAAACATTTAAAAAGTAACAGGTGTAAACTTTGCTAAGTGTACATTCTCAGTAAATCTGGGGTATATATTCATTAGTCCAATATAAACTCTGGATTTCGCTTGGAGTAAACCGTTTCTGAAGCAAAACGTTTTGCAACAGAATCCGAATAATGAATACACCCCTGGTCATGACGCTGTTTGGACATTCTATATTTATGGTATTGTTTCAGAACTGCCAGCAGATGGTGCTGTCAGCTCGCAATAGTATACCTGTCTGAAAATGTCTGCTGTGAGGGTGGTTGTTTTTGCAATGGGTCTGTTTGATGTGTAATCTCATTATTTTACTTCAAAGGTGCATTTCATAAGATTTGTTGCAGCTAATTGCGATAAATTAATACTTGTAAAAGATTAATCAATTGAACTTGAATGGGATGAATTTACACTAGTGTATAGAACATTTTCCTTTTCGTTTTATTTGACAGGACCATTGAGTGAACACTGTTTTTAGTAATGCAATAAGGCAACGAGGGAGGTGACCTCCACCCACCCCAATTACTCTTGGCGGTTAGTTGTCAACTAAAATAGATTTTTGCACTGTGAAAGGCCAGGAGAAGATGTTGATCACCTGCATGCCCAGAAGGAGATAGGTAAAACATTTTCCCAAACAGTCCCTGGGATTTGAGTGGCAGGTGGTGAAGCGTTTGTTGTGGCCGCAGGTTCTACATAGCTGGCAGCTGTTCTTTGTTAAAACGGTTGTAACTCGGAGCTGGGCGGCAGGGTTCTAACTGTCTACTCTTAAGGTTAACTGTGTTTACCTCTAATTAGTGTTAACACCTGATGTTCTGTGATTTATAAAGGCTCTGATGCATTCCGGGTCTTCAGTGTAAGATATCCCACAATGGTCAAAACTGACTGAACCCGGGAGGGACTAATGAGTATGACCCAGCTCTTCACAATCACTCACCTTACAATGTGTTTACACCTTACTTTATTGATTTAGACACATACCAGTCAGATAGGTCATCGACAGACCGGGGACACCTACCCGTCAGACAGTGTGCCCCCAGTCTGTCGATGATCTACAATGTCTTTCATTTGTTTAGGCCTAAGATGACACGATTGATGGGCAAGTGTACTGTACAGTCTTCATCTCACTTCTGCGAATGCAACAACATTACATTGTTAGCGATACAGTAAAGTGTCTGTCTTTCTGTCCCCTTTCCAAGATGCATTGGATCTGGTGAGAACCAGGAAGGTGTACCTGAAGGGTGGTTATGTCTACATCCCTCACAAGGACATTGACACCATCGGTCTCAACGACTTCCCAATAAGACTGTCCTACGCATTCGCGGTAGGGAGATTTTTATAGACCTCAGTTTTCTTTTTTTAATGCCAAATAATGGGAAACCGTATGAAAGAACTACTACATGGCATGTAACCTGTATGTAATGTGAGGACTATGGCATGTAACCTGTATGTAATGTGAGGACTATGGCATGTAACCTGTATGTAATGTGAGGACTATGGCATGTAACCTGTATGTAATGTGAGGACTATGGCATGGGTTTAAACGTGTTCACATTACATCATTCCCAGCCTGACACAAATTGTTCCTATAGGACTTCATGGAGGTAACTTCATATTATCCTTCATACTAGTAAGGCCATATTTACTGGTGGCTATTCCTTCTCTGCAGGTGGAGGGCTCCAACAATGATACCAAAATCAATAGGAATAACGCAGTAAATTAAACTGTGCATGTGTAGGTCTCACAATGCCGTTATCACACTAGCTCACAGGGAAAAAGGGATCTCAAATGTGTGGATATCTACCAAAGCCCTGTGTTATGGAGCACATTGAAATGCCAATGCCTTCTCTGAATAGTAGAACATGAGTCTGAACAAAAGCTTTGGTTCAGTAAATATAAGCAGTTTATGAATTAAATGCATATTTAACATAGTATATTAGAAGATAATGGTCGGCGTGCTTTGGTTAAATGACCATTCATACGTTTAGCTGTTATGTTGTAAGACAGGCCATATCAAACTAGCACGTCTTTGGAAAGCACCAGCATTAAAGCCCCCAGCCCTGACGAGAAAACTATGAATTCCATTGTCAAGGTCCATTGGTCAGACAGTCCGATCAGTCATACATACTTAAACAAGGCAATCTAAGATGTCTGCAGCTCATTGTCATTTGCCTGCAATGGAGTAATTACGTGCATGGATGTCAGTGAGCAATGAGTGGGATGTCTGATGAAATGATGGTGTGTATGTTGGGATGAGGTGGTTGTGTGAGAGATTGGAAGGCAGGGGGACTGGATTGCTTTTTCAGGCCGTTGACGGGAGTAGGTGGGAAAGATGATGGTTTCTTGAGGCCCGGCTGAGAACGGATGACAACGTACACTTGTGTAGGAGTTATAGGTCATTCCTGCAAGCCTCCATCCTCCCCCTCCACGGACCAGGCTGAGATTAAAACCAGGCTGGGATTAGAGAGATGTTCCAAGGTTGGCACTTTGAGAAAGCAGAAGCACTGTGTTATAGGCTAGATAGCAAGGCTTTTCTCCCAAAGATTGGCCTAGGCCTCTTTGTTGGAGCCCCATTCTCCTTGGACTATATCATTACAGAATTGTTTATTGTGCTCCTTGTGTAAGCTACAGGTATAGTAGGACCTATTTGGCCATTTGGAAGTTTCCCATGGTAAAAAATATTTGCTGTTGCGGTAATATGAATATGCCCCAGAGACTTCTGTGAGAGATGATTTATTAAATGGGAAAGTGACATGATTACCTACACCAACATGTGTTGATCTGAGCTCTGGCGATATACAACACTTTATGTACGGCTATCTGGAGCTAAGAAATATTAACACCTGTCAAATGTGTTACCAGTAAGCTTCTTTGCTTTACGATACATCATGCAGTACTTATGTAGGTTGGGCTGTTGTAATTAAAGACAGTCAGTGCTTAGAGCGGGTCTTTAGATACTGTCAAATATATACACTACCGTTCAAAAGCTTAGACATTTCCTTGTTTTTGAAAGAAAAACACTTTTTTTTTGTCCATTTAAAATAACATCAAATTGATCAGAAATACAGTGTGGACATTGTTAATGTTGTAAATGACTATTGTAGTTGGAAACGGATTCATTTCTAATGGATTATCTACATAGGGGTAAAGAGGCCCATTATCAGCAACCGTCACTCCTGTGTTCAAATGGCACGTTGTGTTAGCTAATCCAAGTTTATCATTTTAAAAGGCTAATTGATCATTAAACCCTTTTGCAATTATGTTAGCACAGCTGAAAACTGTTGTACTGATTAAAGAATCAATAAAACTGACCTTCTTTAGACTAGTTGAGTATCTGGAGAATCAGTGTTTGTGGGTTCGATTACAGGCTCAACATGGCCAGAAACAAAGAACTTGATTCTGAAATGAAGGCTATTCTATGTGAGAAATTGCCAAGAAACTGAATATCTCGTACAACGCTGTGTACTACTCCCTTCAAAGAAGGGAAAGTTTGTATCATTTGATTTACACAACATGCCTACCACTTTGAAGATGCAAAATATTATTTTGTGAAATAAACAGGAAGTAAGACAAAAAAAACAGAACTTGAGCGTGCTTAACTATTCACCCCCGCAAATCAATACTTTTTAGAGCCACCTTTTGCAGCAATTACAGCTGCAAGTCTCTTGGGGTATGTCTCTATAAGCTTGGCACATCTAGCCACTGGGATTTTTGCCCATGCCCATGATTTTTGCCCAAGCTCTAGCTCCTTCAAGTTGGATGGGTTCCACTGGTGTACTGCAATCTTTAAGTCATACAACAGATTCTCAATTGGATTGAGGTCTGGGCTTTGACTAGGCCATTCCAAGACATTTAAATGTTTCCCCTTAAACCACTTGAATGTTGCTTTAGCAGTATGCTTAGGGTTGTTGCCTTGCTGAAGATGAACATCCGTCCCAGTCTCAAATCTCTGGAAGACTGAAATAGTTTTCCTTCAAGAATTTCCCTGTATTTGTCGCCATACATTTCCTTCAATTCTGACCAGTTTCCCAGTCCCTGCCGATGGAAAAACATCCCCACAGCATGATTTTGTCACCACCATGCTTCACTGTGAGGATGGGGATCTCAGGGTGATGAGGTGTTGGGTTTGCACCAGACATAGCGTTTTCCTTGATGACCAAAAAGCTCAATTTTAAGTCTCATCTCACCAGAGTACCTTCTTCCATATGTTTGGGGAGTCTCCCACATGCCTTTTGGTGAACACCAAATGTGTTTGCTTATTTTTTTCTTTAAGCAATGGCTTTTTTTCTGGCCACACTTCTGTGAAGCCCAGCTCTGTGGAGTGCACTGCTTGAAGTGGTCCTATGGACAGATACTCCCATCTCCACTGTGGAGCTTTGCAGCTCCTTCAGGGTTATCTTTGGTCTCTTTGTTGCCTCTGATTAATGCCCTCCTTGCCTGGTCCATGCTTTTTGGTGGGCAGCCCTCTCTTGGCAGGTTTGTTGTGGTGCCATATTCTTTCCATTTTTTAGTAATAGATTTAATGGTGCTCCGTGGGATGTTAAAAGTTGGTTTGGGATGAGTTGGACTGCAGAGTGAAGGAAAATAATCCAACAAGTGCTCAGCATATGTGGGAACTCCTTCAAGACTTTTGGAAAAGCATCCCAGGTGAAGCATGTTGAGAGTGCCAATCGTGTGCAAAGCTGTCATCAAGGCAAAGGGTGGCTACGTATATATTGATTTGTTTAACACTTTTTTTTGGTTACTACATGTTCCATATGTGTTATTTCATAGTTTTGATGTCTTTTATTCTACAATGTAAAAATAAAGAAGAAACCCTGGAATGAGTAGGTGTGTCCAAACTTTTGACTAGTACTGTATATAGAATAATATTATAGGAAGGTGTTCTTAATGTTTGTTATACTCAGTATGTATGACAAGTGCATTCGGAAAGTATTCAGACCCGTTGACTTTTTCTACATTTTATTATGTTAGTATTACTCTGAAATAGTTTTTTTTTTTAAAGAATCCACATCAATCTACACAAAAAAATACCCAATCATGACAAAGCATTTTTGCAAACGTATTAAAAACAAACTGAAATGTCACATTTACGTAAGTGGTCAGACCATTTAATCAGAACTTTGCTGAAGCATCTTTGGCAGCGATGACAGCCTTGATTCTTCTTGGGTATGACGCTACAATCTTGGCACACCTGTATTTGGGGAGTTTCTCCCATTTTTGTCTGCAGATCCTTTCAAGCTCTGTCAGGTTGGATGGGGAGCGTCGCTGCACAGTTATTTTTAGGTCTCTCCAGAGATGTTAGATTAGCTTCAAGTCCGGGCTCTGGCTGGGCCACTCAAGGACATTCAGAGACTTGTCCCGAAGCCATGCCTGCGTTGCCTTGGCTGTGTGCTTAGGGTCGTTGTCTTATTGTAAGGTGAACCTTTGCCCCTGTGTGAGAACCTGTTCCAGAGCGCCCAGGACTTCACCAAGGATCTCTCTGTACTGTGCTCCGTTCATCTTTTCCTCGATCCTGACTAGTTTACCAGTCCCTGCCACTGAAAAACATCCCCAGAGAATCTTGTTTCTCATGGTCTGGGAGTCCTTTAGGTACCTTTTGGCAAACTCATAGTGGGCTGTCATGTGCCTTTTTTTCTGAGGAGTGGCTTCCGTCTGGCCACTCCACCATAAAGGCCTGATTGGTGGAGTGCTGCAGAGATGGGTGTTCTTTCTGGAAGGTTCTCCTATCTCCAAAGACAAACTCTGGAGCTCTGGTAGAGTGACCATCAGGTTCTTGTTCACCTCCCTGACCAAGGCCCTTCTCCCCTTATTGCTCAGTTTGGCCAGGCAGACAGCTCTAGGAAGAGTCTTGGTGGTTTCCAACTTCTTCCATTTAAGAATGATGGAGGCCATTTTGTTCTTGTGGACCTTCAATGTTGCAGACATGTTTTGGTACCCTTCTCCAGATCTATGATTCAAACACAATCCTGTCTCTGAGCTCTACGGACAATTCCTTTGACCTCATGGCTTGGTTTTTGCTCTGACATGTACTGTCAACTGTGGGACCTTATATAAACAGGTGTGTGTCTTTCCAAATCATGTCCAATCAATTTATTTTACCACAAGTGGCCTCCAATCCAGTTGTAAAAACATCTCAAGGATGATCAATGGAAACAGGAGTCTCATAGCAAAGGGTCTGAATACTTATGTAAATAAGGATATTTTATTTTAAATACATTTGCAAACATTTCTAAAAAACAGTTTTTGCGTTGTCATTCTGGGGTATTGTGTGTAGAAAGATGAGGAAAACTATTTATTTAATCCATTTTAGAATAAGGCTGTAACAGGTAACAAAATGTGGAAAAAGTCAAGGGGTCTGAATACTTTCAGTATGTGTGTGTGTGTGTATGTAAAAACAAATACTGAGCTATATTGTATGCTCAAATAAAGATTGTTATGATACAATTGCTCAGAGAAAGAGCTTTTGTTTAACAAATAATAAAATATAATGTGTTTTGTTTATGAGACTATGCTTTTATTTTGGAATCCACAGCCCCTTATGAAACCTCCCCTGGTTTATTGGCATGGGACCAACATCATGAAGGGACTTCATGCCAGAGCACCAAGCAGCTATCATGTCACGCCGTAGAGACATTTTCCAATAGTTATCCCAATAACTTGTTCTCCTACAGTTTTGGTTCTGTCTGAGATTTGGTAATTCTGTTGTGAATATTCTCTTCAGACGCATGATAACAATGAGCGTCAGTAATGACAATAAATAAAAGAAAGATGAGTGGTTCTACAATCCTTAACTCATGACCTTTGGTAATTGGGTTTAGTGAATCAGTCCTCCTCTTACTTTGTGTAGTATAGTTTGTGCTGTATGGTTGCATGGAGTATGTGGGTGTACCCAAGTGAAGTGGTCTGTGAAGTGTGAAGGCAGTCCTGTATGGTCTGATGGCGGGCCTGCTGTAAGGTCTGACGAGGCGGTTCTACTTTGGAGAATGGAGTGGGAAAGTACACTGGGGTTGCACACGTTACGTGTCTCTGTGTGAAACATGGCACACATGTTTATCTGGACTAATTTATTTAATTTATTTCTATTCAACATACAAGTAGATTGCATCTTGGTTTTAAAGGTTGGTTAGATTAAGGCCACATGACCAATTTTCCTTTCCAATTTAGACAAGTTTGTCTCGCTATTACTACTTTCCTATTCTTGGCTTGCATTATTTATGTTTTCTATTTATGTACTCTGTACCATACCTCTCTCTATGTAATAGGGCGGTCCCCGACAAAAACATTCTTGGTCGACCAAGTCGTCTGTGATTACGACCAAACAGTTGGTCAAAATTTTACAACTTGTATTTTTCTATGTATAGACACATCCTATGTGTTAATCAACTACATATATACACTGAGCTTGTCTGATTTTTAAAATTTATTTTTTAAGCAAACTGATGAAATAATTAAGACAAACGACTAGAGGGATTTCAAACCGCTACTGATTTAATTGTGCCGGGCCTGGCTTAGACATCACTTTTCAGTCAGAAATGGCTGAGAGAGACAGCAAGGGACTGTGTGACTAGCACCTGTTGTCTTTTTATATTTAAACTCTGCAAATAAAGAAACGTCCTCTCACTGTCAACTGCGTTTATTTTCAGCAAACTTAACATGTGTAAATATTTGTATGAACATAACAAGATTCAACAACTGAGACATAAACTGAACAAGTTCCACAGACATGTGACTAACATAAATGGAATAATGTGTCCCTGAAAAAGGGGGGGGGGGGGTCAAAATCAAAAGTAACAGTCAGTATCTGGTGTGGCTACCAGCTGCATTAAGTACTGCAGTGCCTCTCCTCATGAACTGCATCAGATTTGCCAGTTATTGCTGTGAGATGTTACCCCACTCTTCCACCAAGGCACCTGCAAGTTCCCGGACATTTCTGGGGGGAATGGCCCTAGTTCTCACCCTCTGATCCAAAAGGTCCCAGACGTGCTCAATGGGATTGAGATCCTGGCTTTTTGCTGGCTATGGCAGAACACTGACATTCCTGTATTGCAGGAAATCACGCACAGAATGAGCAGTATGGCTGGTGGCATTGTCATGCTGGAGGGTCATGTCAGGATGAGCCTGCAGGAAGGGGAGGAGGATGTCTTCATGAGGGAGGAGGATGTCTTCCCTGTAACGCACAGCATTGAGAACAATGACAACAAGCTCAGTCTGACGATGCTGTGACACACTGCCCCAGATCATGACGGACCCTCCACCTCCAAATCGATCCCGCTCCAGAGTACAGGCCTCGGTGTAATGCATATATATAATGCATATAATGCATATAATGTGTGCCAAACAGGTGCTGTTCTATTACAATAGAATTATTCTGATCGTTTGGAACAATGCAAACAACACTAAATAAATTAAGCAGACGAGTAACTTTTTTTTGTTCTTTTTTTGATGTTGTAAAGCCTTTATTACAGCAAAGACTAAAAACAGTTGCATTCATTCGTGAATGAACAGTCTAGGCCTGTTTATCGTTAACGCTAATTATTCAATGGTTGCTTTTTTATTTTAAATCTAAAATGCTTGATTGCATTTCACATCATGAATGTCTTGTATGCTGTGTGACAGCATGAATGAATGAAATCAATGTAGAAATATATCTCAATATAGAAATATAGGCCTAAGTTAGGGTATTAAGACTAAACAGGATGTGCTCTTAGTCCTACAGCTCGACGGTGGTTACACAAGGTTTCTATACTAAGCCTACTAATGACATTACTTATTATTATAGTGATGATCATCATAATAATAACAACAATAAAGAAATCTTGGAAAAGGGACGGTTATTATTATAAATATAATTTTTCGGACAGTTTGGAACAGTGTAAACGACACTATATAAATTAAAAATTAATGCCAGAGAGACTGGTATAACACAAAAGAAGTCTACAGCCTATTACAGCATAGCAAAGATTTAAAGATTAGATTTTGTGAAATTGTTGTGTGAGGCTTGGTGCTCACGGAATCAGTAGGCTGTTAAACTAACACTCAAACAGGCAACAAAAGCAGGATCTGTCTTATTTCTGTAGTATGTGTGTGTGTGTGGTATGTATGTGTGTGTATGTATATATATATATATATATATATATATATATACATATATATGGATGATTTATAAAGCCAGGCACAATTAAGTTAGGCTATTGTTTATTGACCCAATTAAGTTGGTTTCTTCTCTCACTTTTCTTAGACAATTAAGGCAAGTGCTGTTGTCTCGTCTCCTAACTCTGCTGCTGCCTCCGCCACATTGTTCTCAACACCAATATGCTGCTTAGCGTCGCTATTATGCACATAGCTAGGAAAAGGCACCAATCCAATAGCGCACTGTGTTTCAGAACCACGGTCACCGACCGCTATCCAACGTGGGAGAAAGCATGTTTGTTATAATTTGTATTTGTGTAGCAGCATTGTTCTTACATAATGTAACCATATACAATTTCAGTAGCACAAGTCTTAGAGTGATGGCCTGTGCCATCCCAACGGCATCCACAATGGATCAGTCCACTCAGACAGGCGGGAATCTTGTACACCATGAATATTTTTGTATTTATTATTATTTAGCTTGCTACGGTTCGACTAAATGCGTTTCAGTTGACCAACAGCCGACCAAACAATCGACCAGTCGACTAAATGTGCTCAGCCCTACTATCTAACTAGATTGGGCTATTGCCACTGCAGTATTAGGCCTAAATCACGAACCACTACACAGAAGGTCTTGGCAAGATTGTTGGAATCTGTATAATTATTATTATATATTTCATTTAACCTTTATTGAAAATTGACCAGGCAAGTCAGTTAAGAACACATTCTTAATTACAATGACGGCCTAGGAACAGTGGGTTAACTGCCTTGTTCTGCCCCTGAACAACATACTTTTACCTTGTCAGCTCGGGGATTTGATCTAGCAACCTTTCGGTTACTGGCACAACACTCTGACCACTAGGCTACCTGCCGCCCCAGGCAGGAAAGTCACTTAAGAACAAATTCTTATTTACAATGACGGCCAAACCCAGACGATGCTGGGCCAATTGTGCGCTGCCTTATGGGACTCCCAATCACGTCCGGATTCTAACCAGGGACTGCACTGAGATGCAGTGACTTATACCGATGCACCACTCAGAAGCACTTGAACTTATTGCCAGTAGCATACCACCTTGCATCCCACTGCTGGCTTGCTTATGAAGCGAAACAGGGTTGGTCCCGGTCAGTCCCTGGATGGGAAACCAAATGCTGCTTGAAGTGGTGTTGGAGGGCCAGTAGGAGGCACCCTTTCCTTTGGTCTAAACAAACATCCCAATGCCCCAGGGCAGTGATTGGGGACATTGCTCTGTGTAGGGTGCTGTCTTTCGGATGGGACGTTAAACGGGTGTCCTGACTCTGTGGTCACTAAAGATCCCATGACACTTATCGTAACAGTAGGGGTGCTAACCCCGGTGTCCAGGCTTAATTCTCAATCTGGTCTTCATACTGTATCATCATGGCCACCTAATCATCCCCATCTTACAATTGACTCATTCCTCTCCCCTGTAACTATTCCCCAGGTTGTTGCTGTAAATGAGTGTGTTTTCAGTCAACTTACCTGATAAAATGAGAGTTAAATAAAAAGTGCTTGTATGCCATCTGGCTCATATATATGTACATGCTTCAGTATACCCTTCACATTTCTCTTCAGATGTGCCATCATTGCACATAATATTTTTCTTAACTGACTTGCCTAGTTAAATAAAGGTTAAATAAAAATGTGCAGCATGACATTTTTTCCCTGTGGCACATCCTCAATGAGATCTCACACCGTCTCTGGTGTTATTAGAGCCCAATGTCTCTGGTCTTATTAGAGCCCAATGTCTCTGGTCTTATTAGAGCCCAAGGGGCCGTTTCCACTGGGAGTGACCATAAAAAGCCTATTGTAAGGAGTGTCCTGGTGTCATTTGATCTAGGGGATTATTCATGCAGAGACACGACACGGCCATTACTGTCTCCTTCCTCTCTAGTGGAGGAGAACAGAGGAGCTTGAGGCTGCTGCCATTGTGTGAAGTAACAAAAGCTGCCAAATCTGTCAAACAGAGGACCTGAGGTTTCATCTGGGAGAGGAACCTTTAGTTTGTGTGGGAATTACGTTACATGTTCCCAACTGTATTTTTTTAGATAGAGCTTCTACAGTACTCAACACATGGTCCTTTACACACTATCAGATCACACCATCCAATTTAAAGTGTAGACTATGGAGTATGGCATCTGCTGTTGAAGACAAGCAACAAATGTTCTAAAAATGTCAATTTACAAATTAAGAAGGAAACGGTAAATTAACTATTTAAATGATTACTGTAAATTGTGTAAAGTTTTACATTTAACTGTGCATTGCAGCTGCAGCAAGTGTTCGCTTAGTTGGACATGTAGCTACCTCCTCATTATTATGCAAACGTTTAGATACGATGTGTGACTAAGTATATGACATGGTGGGTTCTGTGGTGGTAATCTGTGGTAATTCAAGGTACAGTTTTATGACCTCTAAAATTCTAAATAGAAACTCCGTCATAGTAGACAATGTGGCAGAGGATTTAACTGCTGCTATTGCTCATCTGCCTGAACATAACCAGGGATATTAAAACGCGCGCATGATATGCAAAATAATAATAAATCTCATGGCTTTGGGAACAGAAAGTACTTTGTCTTGAAATTGCCCACCCAAAGCCTGATTAATTAAAAAGCTCAAAGTCTGGAAACAGTACTTAAAGTTTTCATCCAAAGTCAATCATCAGACAAAGTAGTGGCTGAGGTTTCGCTCAATTAGGATTTGCTGAGAGATTCAAAGGAAGTCGCTCTGTGTTCATTACTCAAAGGTTTTAGCTAGATGCAGTGCTGTTCAATGTCGGTCCTGGAGGGAAAAAAATGCTTCTAGTTTTCATCCTCCCCCTCCAATAAAGCCAAAATTGCACAGAGACACAGTCAACATTTGCATGCGAGAGTGTCAACTCACATTACACTACGTAGTGTATACCAACTTAATTGTCATGAGAATACATAATAAACAGTTGTATTTGTTATGTTCGCTTTGTATCCCTTGGGAATTATTGTTGTGTTCCTTTTGACTCACTTTATGTCCTACGGGAGCCACCATACCGGCCTGCGCTAAACAGCTTTGTTAGTTTACGAATGTGAGGAGGGTTGTAGCTAGTACACTCAAGCTGTATATAAAGAATTTAGCTAGTCTCGTTCGTCTACATAACAGGTATCTTGATATCAGAGTTCTTCAAGTCCCAGCCGTAGCCTACTTACATGATGACCAGACCGCACGCATGTTGATTTTGTCCCCCCACACCAGACGTGATCAAGACACGCAGGTTGAAATATCAAAACAAACTCTGAGCCAACTATATTCATTTGGGGACAGGTCGAAAAGCATTAAACGTTTATGGCAATTTATCTAGCTAGCTTACTGTTGCTATCTAATTTTGTCCTGGGATATAAATATTGAGTTGTTATTTTACCTGAAATGCACAAGGTCCTCTACTCCAACAATTAGTCCGCAGATAAAAGGGTAAAAGTTTGTTTTCTAGTAATCTCTCCTCCTCCAGGCTTCTCCTTCTTCTTTGGACTTTATATGGCAGTTGGCAACCAACTTTAAGTTGCATTACCACTACCGACTGGACTGGAGTGTGGACCTCAGTTCATCTTTCAATCACCCACGTGGATATATGCTCCTAAAAACTAATGGGTAGATGGTAGAGGTGGGACTTGCGGCGCGTCAAGCATCACAAATAGTACCAAGTTCTATTTTAGCGCCTGGCTATGCAGAAGTACGCAAGTAGTGTGAGTGCAATGATTGAATAACATGTGTAGCATGTTAGGCTGCGTAGCATGTTAGGCTATATGCCTATGATCGAAATCAACACCTGGACTACTGTTCAGTCGTGTAGTCAGGTGCCACAAAGAGGGACTTAGCAAATAAAAAAATTCCTCCGAACTTGGCAGCACAGCTGGCCCTTAAATGTATACGTATAGCTAAATGTATAGATGTATAGCTAACAATGTATGTATAACAATGACATGCATGTCAATCTCTCCTGGCTCAAAGTGGAGGAGAGATTGACTTCATCACTACTTGTTTTAGTAAGAAGTGTTGACAAGCTGAATGCACCTAAGTGTTTGTTTTCACAGCTCGGACACCCATGCATACCCCACAAGACATGCCACCAGAGGTTTCTTCACAGTCCCCAAGTCCAGAACAGACTATGGGAGGCGGACAGTACTACATAGAGCCATGACTACATGGAACTCTATTCCACATCAAGTAACTGATGCAAACAGTAGAATCAGATTGAAAACAAATGTAGATAAAAATACACCTTATGGAACCGCGTGGACTGTGAAGAGACACACAACCAGGTACAAACACACATGCGGGCGCTAACATACGCACTCCACACACATACATGGTTGTATGGTATTGTTGTGGATATGTAGTGTTGTATGATGTACTGTTTTATCTTTTGTTTTGAGTGTAATGTAAGTATCTTGGTGTGTTTGGACACCAGGAAGAGTAGCTGATGCCTAAAGGTAGGCTGCGATTGTTTTCAAATATGTAGCCTATTTGACTGATAAACCTTAGCTTATAGCCCAATACATTTTTAACTACATCTTTACTCTACTTAGCATAGGAAAGATCGTAAAAATTCTTCTAATTCCTTTTCTACAAATGACCCACGCAATCTGATTATTTTACCAGCATTGCTCCGCATAGACTTGCTTTCTAATTTGACGCGCTATGACACTGTTGACGCTTGCGGCCCATCTGTTTTCGCAAGTTCACTCCTGTCCATTCTAATTCCAGCATGTACACAAAACACTTAGGTGACTAATTCAGACCTGGGGCACCAGCTGAGTGCAATTAACTACCAGGTAGAAACAAAAAACAGAAATGTTTTGGTCCTCCAGGACCTGAATTGAACAGCCCTGATTGGACTAGGTCTCTCTCTTCCCAAACTGTAGTGCCCTCAAACTCAACTTTGGACCTCCAAAGCTAGTTCCACTTGTTTTTTTTCCTTTCTTTTCAATTGTTTTAGGGACTGATTTAGACCTGGGACACCAGGTGGGTGCAATTCATTATCAGGTAGAACAGAAAACCAGCAGGCTCCGGACCTCATAGGGTCAGAGTTGAACACCCCTGCTGTAGTGTAAACCTCTTTCTAAAATAAGACTTTATGAATCTGCCTAGTCTGTTAATTAAGGAGGCCTATATCATATTTAAAGGTGCCTTTTGGTAGATGGCAAACCAGTATTTGCCTCTACCAGCCTCCATGTTACGCAAGCCTCGTTTGCATTCCTGCCAGACGTATTGTGACAGCTAAGGAATGAATTTCATTTCTGGACAGTATTCCTGCTCTTCTGTCAATCAAAGAAGTAATCTAAATGATTATTTTGGTAAACTAGTGTCTGCGGCGGACGGATACAGACATTGCCAATCAGGAATTGCCAGTCATGCAGTGCATCAAGAAGCTGTGTGCTGGCTGTATGAGGGATCACTGTAATCCATCTCTCCAAATGAAAACATATGCTGCCTGTACGTTGTCTATACGACGGCATTCAGAATATTGGCCACTGGAAGAAAAATGAAACGTGTCAATCTCCATACGGCAGAGACCCGGCCATAAATCAAACCCAGAATGAGACTTTTTATGAGACTCAATAGTTCCCATAGAGTAATGTTGAAATCAATTGGCAGGTTAAATCGCACTAGACACTTGGGGTGAGTTTTTCCTCCCGTTATCGTCTCACTGTTTGATGGATGAAAATCATATTGGAAGAAGTGTCAGACAGTGAAATTGTACTGTGTAGATATCTGGAACAGCCCTGGCCCAATGCAAGTGTGAAAAATAACACCTTGAAACCGTTCTCAGAAAAAGAGGTTCCTTAATTAAAAAAAATATAGATATAGAACAAAAATCTAAATGCAACATGTAAAGTGTTGGTCCCATGTTTCATGAGCTGAAATAAAAGATCCCAGAAATGTTCCATGTGCACAAAAATCTTATTTCTCTCAAATGTTGTGCAAAAATGTGTTTACATCCCTGTTAGTGAGCATTTCTCAAGATAATCCATCCACCTGACAGGTGTGGCATATGACAGGTGTGGCATCAAGAAGCATATTAAACAGCATGATCATTACACAGGCACACCTTGTACTGGGAAAATAAAAGGCCACTCTAAAATGTCCAGTTTTGTCAAACAACACAATGCCACAGATGTCTCAAGTTGAGGGAGTGTGCAATTGGCATACTGGGTGCAGGAACGTCCATCAGAGCTGTTGCCAGAGAATTGAATTGTAATTTCTTTACCATAAACTACTTCCAATGTAGTTTTAGAGAATTTAGCAGTATGTCCAACCGGCCTCACATTCGCAGACCACGTGTAACCATGCCAGCCCAGGACCTCAACATCTGGCTTCTTCACCTGCGGGATCGTCTGAGACCTGCCATCCAGACAGCTGATGAAACGGAGGAGCATTTCTATCTGTAATAAAGACCTTTTGTGGGGAAAAATGTATTCTGATCTGGGCCTACTGTAGCTCCCCAGTGGGTGGGTCTGGCTCCCCAGTGGGTGGGTCTGGCTCCCCAGTGGGTGGGTCTGCCTCCCCAGTGGGTGGGTCTGCCTCCCCAGTGGGTGGGTCTGCCTCCCCAGTGGGTGGGTCTGGCTGCACTCCTGCCCAGTCATATAAAATCCATAGATTAGGGCATAGTTCATTTACTTCAATTGGCTGATTTCCTTATATAAATTATAACTCAGTAAAATTGTTGCATGTTGCATTTATATTTTTGTTCAGGGTGTGTGTGTGTGTATATATATATTTCCCAAAAATATAGCACATTTTTGGTATTGTCAGTCTTTCTTCACCATACTCTTCTTGGAGTATTTGGGGATTTTGAGGTGGTAGGAAGCCTACTGGTGAGAGGCAAGGCAGCCACTGAAGGGTTGCCCATTCCAATCCTCAGTCTGATGGGAAAAAGCTGTCAAGAAGTGAGCTGGCAGCTGGAGGGTTGCTGGTATCAAATCCTGCATGCTGTTTCGCCCTTGAGCAAGGCACTGAACCCCCCACAATAACTGTCCCATGGGCACCCAGTGTGACAGCCCCCGGCTATAACCTCTCCAACCTGTATATGTATCTAACAGCCCCCTGCTCCAACCTCTCCAACCTGTATATGTATCTAATAGCCCCCTGCTCCAACCTCTCCAACCTGTATATGTATCTAACCGCCCCCTGCTCCAACCTCTCCAACCTGTATATGTATCTAACCGCCCCCTGCTCCAACCTCTCCATCCTGTATATGTATCTAACAGCCCCCTGCTCTAACCTCTCCAACCTGTATATGTATCTAATAGCCCCCTGCTCCAACCTCTCCATCCTGTATATGTATCTAACAGCCCCCTGCTCCAACCTCTCCAACCTGTATATGTATCTAACCGCCCCCTGCTCCAACCTCTCCAACCTGTATATGTATCTAACAGCCCCCTGCTCCAACCTCTCCAACCTCTCCAACCTGTATATGTATCTAATAGCCCCCTGCTCTAACCTTTCCAACCTCTCTAACCTCTCCAACCTGTATATGTATCTAACCGCCCCCTGCTCCAACCTCTCCAACCTGTATATGTATCTAACAGCCCCCTGCTCCAACCTCTCCAACCTCTCCAACCTGTATATGTATCTAATAGCCCCCTGCTCTAACCTTTCCAACCTCTCTAACCTCTCCAACCTGTATATGTATCTAACCGCCCCCTGCTCCAACCTCTCCAACCTGTATGTGTATCTAACCGCCCCCTGTTCTAACCTCTCCAACCTGTATATGTCATTGCTCATCCATATATTTACATATACTTAGATTTGTGTGTATTAGCTAGTTGTTGTGGAATTGTTAGATATTACTGCACTGGTGGAACTAGAAGCAAAACATTTCGCTACACTCGCATTAACATCTGCTAACCATGTGTATGTGACCAATAACATTTGATTTGATGTATGAGTGTCTTTCGGAGGGGTTGGGACAAAGTGGAAGTAACATTTCGGTTGGACCTTGTGTACAGTTGACTAATAAAGTGGTCTTGATCTGAAAAGGAATTTTAACTAATTTAACTGCAAACATTTCCTGCACTGTCAATGTTTTTATTTGTGCACATCATGACCCTGCACTGTCAATGTTTTTATTTGTGCACATCATGACCCTGCACTGTCAATGTTTTTATTTGTGCACATCATGACCCTGCACTGTCAATGTTTTTATTTGTGCACATCATGACCCTGCACTGTCAATGTTTTTATTTGTGCACATCATGACCCTGCACTGTCAATGTTTTTATTTGTGCACATCATGACCCTGCACTGTCAATGTTTTTATTTGTGCACATCATGACCCTGCACTGTCAATGTTTTTATTTGTGCACATCATGACCCTGCACTGTCAATGTTTTTATTTGTGCACATCATGACCCTGCACTGTCAATGTTTTTATTTGTGCATATCATGACCCTGCACTGTCAATGTTTTTATCTGTTCCCAGTTCTTCAGCTTCACTTTGAATGTTTTTACTCTCTCGAGTCACTGAAGCCATAAACGATTTATCTTTGGATGTCTGTCAGAAGGTTCTGCACGGCACTGATCTGGACCTTTTTTTTCCCAAACTCATTGTTTTGTGCAGCCGTTTGGTTAGGGCACAAGCTGAAGTGTTTTCTTATGTAGCCTGTGACCCTGTGCTCTGTGGTGCAATGTGAGGAATGTCAATGAAGCCGGCTTGTTCAACGCGAAGAGAAAACAATGGAAGCAATACAACTTTGGAACCGAAACTTTACCCAATCAAACTTAAGTCCTGTTTCCTTTTCAGGGATGGCTGGAGGAACCCTGTGGCTTGTCTTGCTTGTTTTTCCTGCTCCCTGGCAAGTCAGACTTTGGGTTCAATTGATTCACATACTTGCCCACTGTAGGGTGCCAATTACTATGTGAAAGCACTGTTTCATCATTGGATTCCGGGTCATTCTATTGTACACATTTATCAGAGGGTGGAATTTTGGATTTTGTCCTGTTGAACTTGTGCCCGGACGTCCGTTTTCTTTTAAGAGATGGTGGTATTTCCATTAAGTTGTGTAATTCTCGGCTCTATTAGGCCCAGCTGATTAGACTATTCCCTAAGGAGACATTTACCATTTTTCTGAAAATGACCATTGATTTGGTTTAGAGGAAATGAAATATTCTGTGCCAGCAGTGAGTATGGCTGTGTGTGTGGTTGGTTGATACTGGATTGAGATCCATCAATACAAGTTGGTATTCATAGTCCCAGCATTCATTTTGATGAACCCCAGCTCACGTTGGCTCATAACAATGGTGGTGATCTGGATAATCATACTTTTTATCTGCCGCAATGCAAAGTGCATCAAGAGACAAATGGTGATGTGCACAAATCACCCTGACCTTATTAGTGCGCACCCTTTTCTTGTACAGTATAGATTTTTTGTGCTACTAGGAAATAATTATTTCATGTGTCAGGTTGAGCTAATGGCTGTATATATGAATGGACAAAACCATTGATCACGTGACACCATTCATTCCTATGTGAAGACTCAATAGTGCATTGAAGCCAAATGAAGTCGTATAAGATGGCGTCTCATGGCGACATAATGTACAGTTTGAGCTACTCCAAGAAGTGACGTTCAAGGCTACCCCAGTGCTGTCCCAAGTCGAGGGCTGACCAGGGTACTGCAGTCTACCTACAGCAACTAAATTATCCTTAAAGGAAAACTCAACCCAAAAACTTTTGGTATTTGTTGCATCAGTCCATTGTTGACATAGTCTCAAAATTGTCAGCAATCAAGTATTCAAGATATGCAACTTTCAAAATGCAGAAATCATCCCCGTATGATTGGATGCAAAACGCAGCATAATTTCTGCATTTTGAAAGTTACATATCTTGAAAACTTGATTGCTGACAAGCAAAATCGTTTCAAGGACATGCATCTGGTGTATTAGAACCAATTATTGGTACCATGATGGTCTTCTACATGTTTTAAATTTACATGAAGATTGACCACAAAGACTGCCATTTTTCCATTCACTATAATGGGGGATCCTGTTTTCTGCTAACAATGATTGCAGTATCGCGGTCGGCCTTGAACTTCTGTGGCTTCAATGATGGGGGCAGACTTTCAACGCCTTGATTTGTGCCAGGTACACCTCAGACTGCAATCCTCTTCCACAGGAGGTAGCTGGAGAGAACATTACTAAATCATGTCGCTCTCCACTCGCATGGTGACGTGTTAATTCCTCACAAATGATGTGCAGTCACCGTCACGAGACGCCAAAATATGCTACTTCAGCCAACACCTCTCAAGGGCTTAATGTAATGTTGTCCTCTCTTAAAGCTATTGATTGGGCCTTACTACTGATGTTAAGCACCAACATGCCAAGCACCATTTAATAGTTCCACTGGATTATCAAATGCAACTCATTTGTTCTCAGATTGTCTAGCTTTGTGCCATCTCATCTTTGTACTGTTAGTGCTCTTGAATATTCCAACAAATATGTTTTGTGTTGCTTAGACTTTATGATACAAATATTATCAATTCTAAATATATGTACACTTACCTGGAATAGTTGTAGGATATCCGTTACCCTCTCTAGTGAATGGCATGATCTTGAGGACAAGTTCCCCACACGGCCCCAGTTGTTTTATTGTGTGGAAAAGTAGAAGCCTCATCGAAGAGCTTGGAAATGGGTAATTTGAAATTGGAACATGCATGACATGTTCAAGGCAGATTGATGAGTTTGATTCAAGTACTTGTGTTTATTCTTTGGGAAAAACCCATTCACACAAAAACCTACAGATATCTTTGATGAATTTGACTTCTGTCTTCAGTGTTTTGTCCGTAGAACAATCACTTTAATACATTCTTCACAAACGTGATGCAAGTTAAAGGAAAATGTTTTGAATGTTATTGTTTTTGTGCATCTCTGAGTGATGTTCTATGGATTCCCTGGGTCATTTCATGTTTTCAGTGTATCTAAGTTATTGGCGTTCAAGCAGGCAGAAATTTAATAAAGTTGCTCTCACTACACTGGAAGTTATTAATAGAAATATGACTTTTAGATTGTGAAAACGTCAATCATACATGTCAGATTCTAATACTGGCCGATGTCATAACTCAGAAAGATGTCTTCTCTCGAATGAGCCATTGATCATATTTTTGCAATATTCCTTGTGTAATTTAACGGTGGGTCTAGCACATATTTCCTATTTGTCTACCTATTTAGTCCTGGGTACATTGCATGGTGCCGTTGCCAGATATATTATAGAAAAGAGATAGGATTCCCATGAATGAAGGAACATAACGGCCCAACCAGCAGACTGTCGACCAATTGCGTTCACGTTGTCATGCTGCGTCACGCGATTGCGAAGCTAATCGTCACACAGTCCCTTCTCAAAGTGTGTATATGTCGAGAAACGGGCCTATTTTCTTTAAGTACATAATGTCACGGTTCAAAAGCTATGCGATATTACAGATAGCAAGATAGATTTGTAATGTTGTACTTCTTGTTGATGAAATTCGTGCTAATGTTGAGTTTTTGAGCTAGTGCCCAATAGACTCCCATTCACTCCTTGAAGGAGAGCACTATTTGTCCTAGAGTCCCCCAGAATGCAACGCGTGGGTCAAAGGCAAAGCAATGTTTCCCATCTCCTCTAAAGTATATCTGCTGTTGCAAATCTCAAATATTGATCTGCAGGCTGAATATAGTGAGATTTTAGACCCATGAAATTGATAGATTGACAGTTTTTTTGTGCCGATTTTACAGCTAACTAGCTACTTTACATGCTGATATTGTCTTTGGTATTATTGTGTGTAGCTACGTTTGCTTGCTAGCCAGCCAGCCCATAGAGAGAGCATTGCATTGTGGATAACGCCAAAATGAAACGTTTGCTCACAAAAAATATTGTTCTGACATATTAGTGTTATTTAACACTGTAAATTAAAGGAATGTGGTTTTGGGTGTATTTTCTTTTAAATCTTGTGAATAATTTAAAGTGGCTAAAAACAAGTGAGTATTCCCTTCCCTCCATTCTTTGTGGTGTTCTGTTTGTCACAGTTGTAGCCTAGAGCTCACACAGAAACTGTAAAAAAAACAAAAAAACAGTACAGATGTAGGATCTTAATTTAAAAAAAGGTTTAAAAGGCTTCCAAAGTTAGTAATTAACAATAAAAAATGTCAGACTTGAGTTGCCCTAACAAAATATGTATCAACTCCTTCAAAAATGTATATTTAATAATAATCCACACAATAACTTACATGTATTGTTGCTGCAGGATTATCTTCCTGCTGTGGAGAAACTGGTCAAATTAAATACAACTATTTTCCCTAGATAAATGATTAGACTACTAAATATAGGCAATGTGGTGATGGGGAAATTAGAAAAGCCACATCACGTGATGTCTTGAATGAGACTTGTTAATTGTCTAGTAACACAACCTAGTTAAGCCATGTTAGTTTGTTATTCTGATTCACTACTACACCATACTCGCGTTCTCCTTTCTCAGAGCACTGTCATTTACACACTTTCTTTGTTCTTTCTCCATCACCCATCCACCTCCTGCAAGCATCCTCTTTGAACTGGCCTATTTAAAATGATTACATTTTCTGATTTATCTTGCCTGGCTCCCGGTGAAGGTGACCTTGAGCTGCTCCACAGTGGGGAGTTAGTTTAACGGGCATCCTGTGGAGACATGGATATAAAGTATCACTGAGTCTATTATCGCTGCCAACCGTCCGGGCAGCCCTAACCACTTATTCCAGTGCATTTGAATATTTAGTCAAGCTTTGGTTTTGGGAGCTGCTGAAAGTCAAATGTATTTGTGTGAAGAAGTTGGCCTGGTACTGGGTTTATGGCCAGAAATATGCAATGAAGAAATTAGACTAGAGGGAGGCTTGAGTTGACACCCTACTTGTATTTGAATCAGTCTCAAATCCTCTGTAAAGCTTCTATACCTAGGCCTATTCACTGTTCTTTCATCGATAAGTGGCATGCCACAATATGAGACTTGCTCTTATGTTCTCAGTGAAGCTAATCAAATTCCTCTCATTTTACAAACCATATATACAAAAACAGTTATGTTTTTGTTTTGTACATTTAAAGTATCCCATTAAAGCACACCTAGGAGTCAACAACAATTTAATTGAATGTCACCATTGGGAGGGGGGAAATGTTTCCAGTTTTTTCGTTTAAAGTTCCAACAATCCAATTTGACCTGTCAGTCCAGATTCCAATTTAAGATGCACTGACTCCTGTGTTGACGCCTCTGCTTGGGGCACGGAGCTGGAGGGGGCTGTAGGATGGATGTGTCATGATGGAGACTGAAGATAGATTCTCCATCAGGGTTGCCCCTCTTCGACAGCGAGAGAAAAGCCATCCTGAGAAGTTGAAGGTTTATTTTACTCGCTGTTTGTGTGATTAATGGGTTTGCATCTGTGACGTGGCTGTGTGTCTAGGCGTCAAGAGGGTACCCGTTGGTGACAGGCCAGTAAGAAGGCAAATGTCATTTTAGCCAATGACAGCTCTCGCATTGCAGCGGTCACAAAGCCTGGGACAAACTCAACTGACAGGTTAACATGGCGGTCATTATTATAAAGGGGCAGTCAACGGTGTCCTGTCTGCAAACTCAACCGACAGATTAATATGACAGTCATTATTAGGGGGCAGTCAATATTGGGAGTCACTCAGTTAGTAAGCTTCTGATTTCATTGTGCTGTCAGGCACTGTATCTTGTGGTGGGGATGACTGTTTTATTGCACCATATAATAAAGCCTGGTGATGATGACAACCCTTCTTGTTTTTAGGCCTATGTTGTGACTAGGAGTGCTGAATAGGAGTTTAAATTTGAAGGTCTGATAAGATAGAATTTCCACGTTATCTGTCCACTTGCCCATGAAGTAGCTAGCCTATATTAACGCATTATGTGGTGACAATTCAACATTACAAATGTTAGTCATGTAGCAGACGTCCTTTCCCAGAGCGACTTTGTGCATTCATCTAAAGATAGCTAGATGATGTAACCAAAAACATCCATGCAGGTTACTTAGGGCTTATTCTCACTGAATATAGTTATCGGGCCTACATTTACATACAGTACCAGTCAAACGTTCAGACACATCTACTCATTCCAGGGTTTTTCTTTCCTTTTTATTATTTTCTACATTGTAGAATAATAGTGAAGACATCAAAACTATGAGATAACACATATGGAGTCATGTAGTAACCCCCAGGAAACAAAATGTGGACTTTCATATCCTACATTTTTTACTTAGACGGTTTAAGTCAGAAGTTTACATACACCTTACCCAAATACATTTAAACTCAGTTTTTCTCAATTCCTGACATTTAATCCTAGTAAAAATTCCCTGTCTTAGGTCAGTTAGGATCACCACTTTATTTTAAGAATATGAAATGTCAGAATAATAGTAGAGAGAATGATTTGTCAGTTTTTATTTCTTCCATCGCATTCCCAGTGGGTCAGAAGTTTACATACACTCAATTAGTATTTGGTAGCATTGCCTTTAAATGGTTTAACTTGGGATAAACATTTCGGGTAGCCTTCCACAAGCTTCCCACAATAAGTTGGGTGAATTTTGGCCCATTCCTCCTGACAGAGCTGGTGTAACTGAGTCAGGTTTGTAGGCCTCCTTGCTCAAACATGCTTTTTCACTTCTGCCCACACATTTTTCTATGGGATTGAGGTCAGGACTTTGTGATGGCCACTCCAATACCTTAACTTTGTTGTCCTGTAGCCATTTTGGAAGTATGCTTGGGGTCAATGTCCATTTGGAAGACTCATTTGCAACTAAGCTTTAACTTCCTGACTGATGTCTTGAGATGTTGCTTCAATATATCCACATCATTTACCTACCTCATGATGCCATCTATTTTGTGAAGTGCACCAGACCCTCCTGCAGCAAAGCACCCCCACAACATGATGCTGCCACCCCCGTGCTTCACGGTTGTGATGGTGTTCTTTGGCTTGCAAGCCTCACCCCTTTTCCTCCCAACATAACAATGGTCATAATGGCCAAACAGTTCTATTTTTGTTTCATCAGACCGGAGGACATTTCTCCAAAAAGTACGATTTTTGTCCCCATGTGCAGTTGCAAACTATAGTCTGGCTTTTTTATGGCGGTTTTGAGCAGTGGCTTCTTCCTTGCTGAGTGGCTTTTCAGGTTATGTCGATATAGGACTTGTTTTACTGTGGATATAGATACTTTTGTACCTGTTTCCTCCAGCATCTTCACAAGGTCCTTTGCTGTTGTTCTGGGATTGATTTGCCCTTTTCACACCAAATAACGTTCATCTCTAGGAGACAGAATGCGTCTCCTTCCTGAGAGGTTTGACGGCTGCGTGGTCCCATGGTGTTTATACGTGCGTACTATTGTTTGTACAGATGAATATGGTACCTTCAAGCGTTTGGAAAATGCTCCCCTGGATGAACCAGACTTGTGAAGGTCAACAATTTTTTTTTCTGAGGTCTTGGCTGATTTTCTTTTCATTTTCCCATGATGTCAAGCAAAGAGGCACTGAATTTAAAGGTAGGCCTTGAAATACATCCACAGGTACACCTCCAATTGAGTCAAATTATATCAATTAGCCTATCAGAAGCTTCTAAAGCCATGACATCATTTCTGGAATTTTCCAAGCTGTTTAAAGGCACAGTTAACTTAGTGTATTTAAACTTCTGACCTACTGGAATTGTGATACAGTAAATTATAAGTGAAATAAAGTCTCTAAACAATTTTTGGAAAAATTACTTGTGTCATGCATAAGGTAGATGTCCTATCCGACTTGCCAAAACTATAGTTTGTTAATTTGTGGAGTGGTTTAAAAACTAGTTTTAATGACTCCAACCTAAGTGTATGTAAACCTCCGACTTCAACTGTATCTCAACATTTTGAAATTAGTGTCGACATAAAAATATATATACAGTGGGGCAAAAAAGTATTTAGTCAGCCACCATTTGTGAAAGTTCTCCCACTTAAAAAGATGAGAGAGGCCTGTAATTTTCATCATAGGTACACTTCAACTATGACAGACAAAATGAAAAAAAAAATCCAGAAAATCACATTGTAGGATTTTTAATGAATTTATTTGCAAGTTATGGTGGAAAATAACTATTTGGTCAATAACAACATTTTTGGGGGGCTGTTTTGGGGCTGTTGCTGGGTAACACGGACTTTCAACTCCCCCAAAGATTTTCTATGGGGTTGAGATCACCGTTCTTGTGATAATTTTGACCCCACGGGGTGAGATCTTGCGTGGAGCCCCAGATTGAGGGAGATTATCAGTGGTCTTGTATGTCTTCCATTTCCTAATAATTGCTCCCACAGTTGATTTCTTCAAACCAAGCTGCTTACCTATTGCAGATTCAGTCTTCCCAGCCTGGTGCAGGTCTACAATTTTGTTTCTGGTGTCCTTTGACAGCTCTTTGGTCTTGGCCATAGTGGAGTTTGGAGTGTGACTGTTTGAGGTTGTGGACAGGTGTCTTTTATACTGATAACAAGTTCAAACAGGTGCCAGTAATACAGGTAACGAGTGGAGGACAGAGGAGCCTCTTAAAGAAGAAGTTACAGGTCTGTGAGAGCCAGAAATCTTGCTTGTTTGTAGGTGACCAAATACTTATTTTCCACCATAATTTGCAAATAAATTCATTAAAAATCCTACAATGTGATTTTCTGGATTTTTTTTCTCATTTTGTCTGTCATAGTTGAAGTGTACCTGATGAAAATTACAGGCCTCTCTCATCGTTTTAAGTGGGAGAACCTGCACAATTGGTGTCTGACTAAATACTTTTTTGCCCCACTGTATGGAGGCGGGAATGGACTTTAGTAGTTTCAGGCTCAGTGCATCTGGCAGGCGGCAGCTACTGCCACAATTTCACAATGTAACCAGCTGTTAATGCAATTTCATGTAACCTCAATAAATCCAGTCTCAAATATAAGGAAAATATCTGTACTTTTTCAGCTGTTTTAAAAAAAACATTGATCTGCCATTACGATTTATACTGTAGGAGTGAGTTCAATGAGACAATTCTGTTTCCAGCGCTCTGCTAGAGCTCAAGACGTAATAATTTTGCAAGTTTACGCAACAGTCTTGTCTCTTCAATAAATACCTCTCGAGAACCTCTCAAATGTCCCTTTGCTATCGTCAATGTGAAAACAGCCCTAGAAGCTCAATTTGAGTGAACATTATCACAGCCAAAGCTAAACTACTCACTTAGAGAATAATTGGGATTGTATGACTCTAACGTACATGGCCATCACTAGGATGTGTAACCTGAAAGAATTACTGTTAGAGATGATGGCAGGTTTGCAGTTATTTCAGGTGTATTTAAGGTTAGTCACCAATTGATTTGCAGCATCAGGGCTGTCACTTTCAGCCTGCTTCTGTTTCCTGATGTATGTTGAGTGAAGTAGCCTAGAGGACCTCCTTGAGGACCACTAGCAACAACAGGCGCTGATTCATTTGGCTCTACTCGCCAGGCATGCCACGCCAGGGATATAACACTCTGGCCCCGTCTAAACATTTATCAAGCCTCCTCTGCCGTCTCTGCCTCCTATCCTTCCTCAGTGTCTGCTCACTCATTGAAATGCAGAACAACGATCGCTTTGTTCAAAAATAATTTGCCCATGCTCTTGTAAGAGGCATGCCTTGGGGGACATGGGGGTGAGAATGGTCTTTTCCGGTGTCTAAATGAATCGTCTTGATGTCTGCACTGGACAGGTAGTCATCAGTTTGGGTAATATACCCCTACAGAGTGTGAGATGGTGTTGATTAGGAGGAGACTGATGGTTTACGTGATATTTGTTGTGCTGTGGAAGTCCAGGCAGGGGCTAGGAATGCTGCACTGCTGCCTCATCGCAATTAACTGCAAGGTTATCGTAGGCCTCAAATGTGAGTTGCTTTTTGACATTTGATATATAATGATGTACTTTGTTTGTGTTTTAATGATGGGACTGTTTCTAGGTGGTGTAAAAGGAACACTAAGTAAACCCCTACTGGGTTCTTATTCCAAAGTGAGGTCACCAGAAAGACTGGACTAGCCAGTCTGTGATATCCTATTTCACCTGCAAAAAATGCCCCCTGGGCTGCGGCTGAAGACTATTTACTTGAATTTCATTTAGTTCATTTTTTTTTGAGCCCAAAGCGCCATCTCTCTAGAGAGAAATCAAATCATTCCTGAAAGAAATCCAGTGAAGAACTATGTGGGACGCTGGGTTGAAGGGCGATGTAGTTTTTATTAAGCAAATATTCAACATAGTTTCGTAGAGAAATGTGGTAATGAACTACAATGACCATAATCCATTGCACCATTTCCCCCCCAGTTTAGACAGATCAGAGAGGAAGAGACGATGCGAGAGGTTTCACTCTCGCCAAAAACTGCCAAAACTAAGCACAATAACGTTTCTATGGGCTTATTTTGGACCTAAGTTTGTCGCCTGCCTTCCCGCATTTGGGGCAATGACTTTCATCATTAGGGGGAGGCGTGAGCATCTCATCAATATACAGTATACAGATCTCTGGACGGATACACTTTTACGCCTGCTACGTTAGGTTAGATACATATAGACAACATGAGAGAGGAATGTGCACAACGACGGGAGTGACAAAGACAGTTCGTGAAAGTATGCCTTGTGTACTTTGAAGAAGTAGTAAAATGATTTTGTCAGACAGCTCTGCAGCATACTAAGTAAGGCTAGCTAAATAGGATGACTAAAGACAGTACAGTATGGAGAGTATATCATGTTAGATGGCCTAGCTGGCTGACTGCTACTGCCTGATCAGAGATGACATACAGTATATGTTTTATTATTTCATAGTCATTTCCTATTTTTCTATTAATGCCTACCCGATGTGGACCTGATCAGTGACCTAATGGAATATTTTCAATGTTTTGGCAATTGTATGTTCACTATTTTTGACTTTGGAAATTCTCATTTAAAAAGCTCCAAAATCATTGAAACGTCATTATTTCACATTGCATTACATGCTTTAAAAAAATTATCCATCGAACCGACCTCAGAAAGCACTAATCACTCAGCGCTATTCCAACTTGATAAGGGCTTTTGTGGACAGAAGCTACCCTGATGAATATTTCCAAATTCAAATGATTTGTCGTGAAGAGGGGATGTTTAAATATGAAAGGCTTGGTCTCCTCTCCCAGAGCAGTGAGGGTGAAAATCTTCACAAAGAGAGGCTGTGTCACATGAACAAGCAGGTTCCGTTACGCCTTGGAGTCACTGTTATGGCATCCCATTACTCTTCTTCTCTCTTTAAGACAAATTGCTTATTGAACTTTTCAACGGTGTCCCATTTTTTTTTTACTGTACATTAACCTCAGTGTACTTGTGTGAAGCGCCATGTTGCCAATGCGTAGCTTGTGTTCTTGTGCAGTGTATAGGTACATACAGCTTGAATTAGGCTAAAGGGGATTTTTTGCGAGTAACATGTACCAAATGATCAGGAATCAAGTTAAGACCCAAGTGCAGACTGTGTGAAGTAACAATGTTTATTGTAACCACAGGGGCAGGCAGGAGTCGATAATCCAGAGCAGAGGCCAAGGTACAGGATGGCAGGCTCAGGTCAGCCAGAGGTCGGTAATTCAGGGGTGGAGCAAAGGTACAGGACGGCAGGCAGGCTCAGGCAGGCAGAGAGAGCCAGTGGTCAGGCACTGAAGATATAGCGTCATTACAGTCATTGTAATTTCCCAAAAATATTACAATTAATTTGGTGACCGGCCCATTTGTGTGCATTAGTGACATTGTCTAAACAACTGAAACTGAGTTTAGGCCATACTTTACACGGATATGACAACAAATGATGGGTGTCCTTTTGAAGCTTGTGGATGCAGAACTTCCAAAGCAATTCAGGCACTTTCAGTGACTGAATATCTTCCTGCTCTCAACCTCTTTCCCTAGAGCTCTCCAGCCCGTTAGCCTGTCCCCAGACCCACCAACATGTGGAAACAGCAGACCTCCATTATGAAGTGTTGAGAGGTCCCTATGCCCTCAGGGACATAACCTTCATTTGGCGTCAAATCACTATTCTCTGTGCCTTGGCCTTCTCTTCGCTTTTATTGTTGTACTGCACATTGTCTCCCAGGCCACACCTTGCCTGTGTGTCTGACATGAAGTGCAAATGACATATAAAATGTGCATATATATATATATAATAATGTAATAGTGCACATTTTAGGCTGTCTATCAGTGGAGTGAAAATATGGAAACGCATGACTTTTCTTTGCCATTTGTCCTTCTAGATATTAAATGTTTTTTTGTTTTTTTAAAATGTTTTTTTTCAGCACTTTTAGTACAGCACTTTGTAGATGGGAGTACTGTCGCAACCTGACATGTCATTTTGTCAGTGTGTTAAGGCCTCTTGCTGGTCCCTAGAAGCAGGAGAGGTGTGTTTGGAGGCAGACCGTTTTTTCCCTTCTAAGATAGGTGACCTTCAACTCACTGTTGATCGAGGGAAGAAATTGCTTCTGTGATATTTCTGGCTGAAAAAATAAAGGATTGTTTTATAATTATCCCCTACTACTTCTTTCTCGGCTGAGTTCTAACAATCTGTTAAATGCACTATACAGACTTTTTGTAGGGTGTCTGTAATTCAATAATGTAATTTGGGTTTATATAGACTTGAAATTGTATTGAAGGGCTTGTTTTTTGCTGATGTGCATTTTTACTGTGAGAAATGAGTGAAATTAAAATAAGTCTTGAATTATTGAATGCCTTATTGTTCTCAATGGTAAATGCATGTAGATGAGAGTTGACACTTTGGAATGACTTCAAATGCTAACCTTTTGTACAGTTCGTACATAATGGTGTTTGTAAACAAAATCATTAGCTGCCCTTTTCTATTTCCTGGAGTGAAAGACAATCCAAGATATGCATACAGTACCAGTCAAAAGCTTGGGCACATCTACTCACTTAAAGGGTTTTTCTTTATTTTGACTGTTTTCTACATTGTAGGATAATAGTGAAGACATCAAAACTATGTAATAACACACGTGCAAAGCTGTCATCAAAGCAAAGGGTAACTACTTTGAAGAATCTCAAACATAAAATACATTTTGATTTGTTTAACACTTTTTTGGTTACTACATGATTCCATATGTGTTATTTCATAGTTTTGATGTCTTCACTATTATTCTACAATGTAGAAAATAGTACAAATAAAGAAAACCCCTGGAATGAGTAGGTGTCCACATTTTTGACTGGTACTGTAGATGTTCTGATTCCATGTCCACTTTCATACCTTTTGGGTAGATGGCTGCATGAAAATCTCAGTAGATCTATTCGTTTAAGTGTTCAGACTTCGAAAAGGTCATGCAGCTCTCATCAATTCGTATGTCAGCTGTCTACATGGTCTGACAAGCTTTAATGCCAACTCTGCACTTTCACTGCTGACTCCCTGAATTGGCATGAAATTAAACATTTCCTGTAATTCTAACAAGACACTTGGTGTTCATTCAATCAGCTCCTGAAGTCTCCTTTGTTCTGAGTGCCATCATGGGGCTTTGTGGCTGAAATAAAATAAATAATTTCTTATGCAGCAGGCTTGTGACTGCTCACCAAGGCCACCGTGATTCATAATGACAGTTATTTTCAATAGTCTGTGAAAGTAGGGAGCTGAAGACCCTTACTCCTGCTGTAGGTTGATTTAACTCCTTAATATCACCTGCTGGCAACACAACATATCTAACAACATTAATTGAGTTATTCACAAGACTGTTGGTAGTATTGTTGAGACTCCCGAAACGAATTAGTTTGCATTGTGTTAGGCATCCTGACCGAGTCTTTGTAGTAGAATAATTCCTCACCTGTATTAATTTTCCTCCAAGGTGGTAGTGTTGATGCTCAAGGCTTGAAGTGAGCGTTTCTTAGCAACCACTCCTCAGCGCACCTGTCATTGCAGGCTTTAAACTAGTGCCCTCAGAGACCTATACCCCCAGATCTATTCTAAATGAATTGAATTTAGAATAGAGATCAGTGTCATTGTTAAATGAACAATGTCAGTTATTTGTACACAAACAATACATGTGTGACGTCGTCTATGTTGGGGTGTGTTTTTAAAGAGCTTGGTGTAATCATGCTAGCGCAGGGCTTGATTAACCACTAACCCACATTGAGGTAGTCCCTATTCACTGATCATGAAAAACATTTCCCCATTCTATAAAACCAATTCTAAATTAACTTGATTGTCCAAAATATTTATTTGCTAGCTCTCCGATAACCATCAAAGCTGGTGAAATGAACGTGCACAGAAATAGCCAATATTGTTGATCTCTTGCAGTGGAGCAATTTCACAACACATCTCCTCAATCTCTTTTGCCACAGGATCCATATCTTTGTTGGACAGATACACGTTGACGGTTCCAGATGGTTAATCTTGTTAAATTGACTCAATTTACGCATTACTGTTTGCTTATCGATATTCTGATGTCTCTGTCAACAAGACAACTTTCCATCTTATATCCAGACCGTTCTAATCCAATATCCAATAGAGAGTGACCTTTTGGGATTTGCAACAGCATTGGCAATCGTCCTGCTTACAGCATTTCTAGCCCCTAAAATTCAATAAGGTTAAGTCTAGATTGATGTCACGAAACGATATGAAGTGTAAATACCTAAGATTATTTGATGGGGAGATATCAAACCGTGGGAATGTCTGTCCTGCTTGAGAATGAAATTATTCATAGATATCCCCAAGGTCTAAAATTCACTCTGGAGTTAGTGGCACATTTCGTTTTTTCTTGCATGTTATCAATGTCAGTTTTTCTTTTTCTTTTTTTTCCTTTAATGGACTGACCTTTAAGTTTGCCACACCATTTGCAAATTCTGCAACATGTAATTGCTAGAGCAGATAATTAGCTCATGTTGAATTAATTTGCATAATAATGAACACTTGTCTTTTGACCCTAATACTGTATTTTGGGGACCAGTACCCATCACTGTCCCATGTTCTTTGCCTGTCATTTTGCCAAATGAGTAAAGGTCCTTACTGAAGGTTTCTTGACTGAAAAATATATCTTTACTCCTCTCTTCCCAGATCTTCTAAGCCCAGATCTTCTCCAAAGGAATCTGGTATTTCTTGTCTTGACACAGGTAACCATTTCTCTGCCTTCGTAATATTTGAGAAATCTTTCAAACTTGCAGAACTGCTGACTCGGGAACCATTTTAGATGCATGCAAATGAGCCATATGTGAATTTAATGTGATTCCAACCTTTGCCAACGTAGGCTGCTGGGATGTCACAAAGTTCCCTCAGACGCTCTTTATTGACCAACGTTAACTAGAACACTGACTGCCCCAACTCTCTCCGCCTCCTCCCCTTTTCCTTCTCCACTCCTCCGCCTCCTCACCCATCTTCTCTGCCTCCTCACCCATCTCCTCCGCCTCTTCCCTCTCTCCTCCGCCTCCTCCCTCTCTCCTCCGCTTCCTCCCCATCTCCTTTTCCTCTCCTCTTCACCCCTCTCCTTCATCTACTCTCCTCTGCCTCCCCCCTCACCCCTCTCCTCTGCCTCCTACCCCTCACCCCTCTCCTCTGCCTACTCTCCCTCTCCTCCTCCTCCTCACCCTTCTCTCCTCTGCCTCCTCCTCCTCTCCTCCCCCTCACCCCTCTCCTCTGCCTCTTCCCCCTCTCCTCCTCCTCACCCCTCTCCTCTGCCTACTCCCCCTCTCCTCCTCCTCCTCCTCCTCCTCACCCCTCTCCTCTGCCTACTCCCCCTCTCCTCCTCCTCCTCCTCACCCTTCTCTCCTCTGCCTCCTCCCCCTCTCCTCCTCCTCACCCTTCTCTCCTCTGCCTCCTCCCCCTCTCCTCCCCCTCACCCCTCTTCTCTGCCAACTCCCCCTCTCCTCCTCCTCCTCCTCCTCCTCCTCACCCTTCTCTCTTCTGCCTCCTCCCCCTCTCCTCCTCCTCCTCCTCCTCACCCCTCTTCTCTTTCTCCTCCCCCTCCTCCTCCTCACTCTTCTCTCCTCTGCCTCCTTCCCCTCTCGCTACATGCTCAGGCTTGGCAAGGCATTTCCATGGAGCTCCAGTCCAAGGTATAATGACCCAGGCTGATGAAGACATGGAGCCAGGACTAGTGGTGGCTTCCTCATCTAAGCAGCATGAAGTTTTTCACTGTGCCACTGAAATGTCAACTTTGACATCACTGTGGTACTTCTTTATTTTCCTATAGTGCTCTTGGCTGGTTTAGGAATCTCAGCAGTCAGCACCATAGGTCTGAGGATAGTTTAACTTCCCTCAGTGTTGCATTAATCACCATCTGGCCGTCTGTGCGTGAGCTCATTAAGATCTCCAACTGATTTTATTTGCTTTCAGATACATGACCCCAGTAAGTCTGAGAAGGACAACTGTTGGATTCTAGTTTGTATCAGGATGTCCATCAAATCAAATGTTATTGGTCACATACAGATGTTTAGCAGATGTTATTGCGGGTTGTGCGAAATTGTGTTTCTAGCTCCAACAGTGCAGTAAAATCTAACAATGCACACAATACACACATACCTAAAAGTAAAATAATGGAATTAAGGAAAATATAAATATCAGGATGAGCAATGTAGGAGTGGCATAGACTAAAATACAATAGAATATAATACAGTACTGTATATACACATGAGATGAGTAAAGCAAAAATATGTAAACATTATTAAAGTGACTAGTGTTCCATTATTAAAGTAGCCAGTGATTTCAAGTCTATGTACAGTGGGGAGAACAAGTATTTGATACATTGCCGATTTTGCAGGTTTTCCTACTTACAAAGCATGTAGAGGTCTGTAATTTTTATCATAGGTACACGTCAACTGTGAGAGGCGGAATCTAAAACAAAAATCCAGAAAATCACATTGTATGATTTTTAAGTAATTAATTTGCATTTTGGGATGCAGCCTCTGAGGTGCAGGGTCACGTAACTGGGTCGAAGCTTCCTAGTGATGGCTATTTAACAGTCTAATGGCCTTGAGATAGACTGAAAAACAGCTTATTTCGGTCCCAGCTTTGATGCACCTGTGCTGACGTTCTGGATGATAGCAGGGTGAACAGGCAGTGGCTTGGGTCGTTGTTGTCCTTGATGATCTTTTTGGCCTTCCTGTGACATTGTGTGCTGTAGGTGTCCTGGAGGGCAGGTAGTTTGCCCCCGGTGTGTTGTGCAAACCGCACCACCCTCTGGACAGCCCTGTGGGTGGTGCAGTTGTCTTACCAGGCGGTGATACAGCCCGACAGAATGCTCTCAAATGTGCGTCTTTAAAGGTTTGTGAGGGTTTTTGGTCCCAAAACAAATTTCTTCAGCCTCCTGTGTGGGTGGACCATTTCAGATCGTCGGTGTTGTGTATGCCGAGGAACTTGAAGCTTTCCACCTGCTCCACTGCTGTCTCATCGATGTGGATAGGGGCGTATTCCCTCTGCTGTTTCCTGAAGTCCACGATCAGCGCCTTTGTTTTGTCGACATTGAGTGAGAGGTTATTTTCCTGGCACCACACTCCCAGGGCCTTCACCTCCTCCCTGTAGGCTGTCATAATGGTTGGTAATCAGGCCTACTACTGTTGTGTCGTCTGCAAACTTGATGATTGAGTTGGTGTGTTTGGCCACGCAGTCATAGGTGAACAGGGAGTACAGGAGGGGACTGAGCACGCACCCTTGTGGGGCTCCTGTGTTGAGGATCAGTGAAGTGGTGTTGTTTCCTACCTTCACCACCTGGGGGTGACCCATCAGGAAGTCCAATGGCACACTGGGGAACAGTTACTATGCTCAAGCATTGTGGTCTCTAATACTAATAGTCTACGATCCCCATACTGAACTGGTGGACCGCGGTCTGGATCCGGCACCAGAATGGAGTCAATATGGGTCCCGACTAGAAAAAAAACTATCTATCATATGAACACACAGAAGACATGGATAAATGTGTAAAGTTGAAGGAAATTAGCTTTGGCTTGTTGTTGGAGCTATTTATTTATACAGTTTGGCCTGTTGGTGGAGCTGTCTTTTCATTCTACAGTTTGGCCTGTTGGTGGAGCTGTCTTTTCATTCTACAGTTTGGACTGTTGGTGGAGCTGTTTTATTTGTACAGTTTGGCCTGTTGGTGGAGCTGTCTTTTCATTCTACAGTTTGGCCTGTTGGTGGAGCTGTCTTTTCATTCTACAGTTTGGCCTGTTGGTGGAGCTGTCTTTTCATTCTACAGTTTGGCTTGTTGGTGGAGCTGTCTTTTCATTATGCAGTTTGGCCTGTTGGTGGAGCTGTCTTTTCATTATGCAGTTTGGCCTGTTGGTGGAGCTGTCTTTTCATTCTACAGTTTGGCCTGTGTTCAGTTGTGAAAGGCATTTTCTCACATGTTCTCTCTCAAGTACTTATAAACTTCCGAAAGAAACCTATTTACCCCAATTAAAGTGAGTGATTATAGATGATGAAATGTAGAAACAAGATGTTCCATGTGTTTTTCTTCATTTTGCTGAGGTTATTATGACCTGACCTTTTTACAAAGACTGAAATGTTTTCCATGAAACAGTCAATACAATTACAATTCAGTTACTAACAGTCTAGGCAGCAGGAAGAAAGACTGATAATAGTTTTTATTTTCCACGTTTTGTACATTGGATGCACTGAAAGGACATGGTCATTTAATAGTCTCTGAGTCATATAATAACTATTGTGAGCCACAGGAAGGGGGCCGCCAGGGATTTTGGGCCCCATGAAAGATATCACTTTGGGCACCACCACCACAGGCCACACCAACCCTGCGCAATTGCTGTAACCACACACCTCCAGAACCCAATCGACCCATTCAAAGCTTTAAATAACTCTACCTTTGCAGGCTTGCAACTCTCTTGTAGTCCAATATTTACTGCACGATATTTACTGACAGTGAGCTGTGAAAATATAACTCTGTGCAACATTCTGCATACAGTGGAATTCACCATAAAATAGCAAAATTATTGAATGGAAAATCTCTTAACATTAATGAATAACTTAAAATAAATATACCTTAAATATACATTAACCTCTTTGATTAAAATAAATGAACATTATCATCTTTAGAATGATATAACAAACACAATAATAAAATCAGCAGCAGATTTTTGAACTAAGTTTACATACCAACTAGAAAATAAGCAGCTGTAAAAGTGGAAATGGAAATGAAAAGGCCTGATGATGGCGCCAGAGGAAAGGTCAAGAGGTCACCAAATCAATAGGTTTCTTCCACTTGGGGTCTTGATTGTGCACAACCAATTTTATGGCAATCCAGCCATTACTTTGAGAGATGTCTTGTTCTCAGCCTGTGGGCATCAAGTGCGTAGTGATCCAATATCCATAGCCATGCCATTTAACAGATATCACTGGCCCTTGCTCAGCCTTACTCACCAAGAGCCCAGCGCCAAGCCTTCTTGCTAGCAAAGTCACTGATCAAGTCTTTGAAGTCCAGCTTTCTAGCTAACTGACTTTCAATGGACAGCATGGCAAGAATGCAAAGCCTGTCCTGGGATATAGTGGACCTCAAACTGTTTTTTTAATCAGTTTTAGCTTTCTGAAAGCTCTCTCGCCACAAGCAACAGTCACAGGCATTGTGCAAAAATATACGTAAAGCAATGCACACTTCTACAAAAATACTTTGCAGCTTCGTCTTACAAATTGCATTCAGGAGACCAAGAGGGGACAAGTTAGGGGGGAAAGTAGCAGCATATACAGTGTTCAGGAGACCAAGAGAAGACAAGTTAGGAGGGAAAGTGGCAGCATATACAGTGTTCAGGTGTCTTGCTTCATGTTGAAACTCAGGTGTAAGATCTCTGGAATACTCCATGATCAGTGGTTGGCACACAGAAGGGACTTTATCCTCACTAATCTGCCCAACATTCATTACAGCAGAAAATTCTTCTAGTGTCCAAGTCACTTATGATGTCGTCCATAGCAGTAAAAAACACTGTGTTCTGAAACACCGTTGCTGCGCTGTCCTGAGCTGTCTCCTCTACAGATGTTTACTTTTTGCCAAAAACAATAATAGAAAATTAAACCGTTAGTTTTATTAGTACATTATAAATAAAATATCTATATTAGTGATGATAGGTATATTTTTTTCATTATTAAATTATCAACCTAACGTTTTAATGATTGTTTAGGGTTCGTCAGTCACAGGCCCTTGGAATCCCCCTAACCCTATTTGCCAGTAACATGTAAACATGCACCATAAAGTGCTCTTGTGATGTGCAAACCAAATGTATGTTTTTTTTACATTTTATTATTATCAATGTGATTTCCTTCCCCCCATCATTTCCTGCCAATAGGACGCAGGAACCTTTCATATTGGTATGAAACGTCAATGTTAAGATTCTCTTCCATTTTAAGACTACGTTAAACAGATAGAATACTGAAATACTCTGGTTGTCCTCTTTTCTTTATGCAAATTGCTCACCTAGTGTTGTTGTTCTCCACTTTTAGATTTGGGATATTCACACTTTACAGAAATTGCCATTGTTACACAGCCAAGTCCTCTTCCACTTTGGCTTCATGAAGATGTCTGTTTTGTAAATATGAAGTGTCAGGGAGGCTTTGCAAAAAGGAGATCAGAATCCAATCCAGTATCCAATCAGGATCAAATAGCCATGTGAAGCCAGTACAGCAGAAAGTGATTGCCATGGTAATGAAGTTGGGGAGGGAGGACACTCACTGGCCTCAGGTCAGCCTATGAGATTTCTCAATATGTCTGGCTCCTCCACAACGGGACAGGCTGACCCCACTCTGCTAGACTTCCAAAAGCGTTCGTCGTCCACCTATTTCATGGCAATTATCCGGATCACCAACCGCTGGAATGGAGAATTGGCCCTTTTCATTCTACCCCTATAAGTGCGCCATTGTGGCTGTTGTGTGCTATTATAATGGCGATTCTCTTCCGTGGAGGTCAGTGAGGAGACATCACAGGAAGTGTAATTTAAAGAGCGTGAAATTCAAAGCTGCTTCCCCATCGGACTAGATTTCCCCACTCTGGAATTTTGATGTCTAGAGACAAATATTTACCTTCCTGTTATCAGTTTGTCTTTTTCCACTCTTGCATCTGCAGTTGTTAGGATGAAGTAACACTGTCTGGCATCAAGGTTTCAAACAGGCCCAATTGTTATGTTCTGATAAGCCTTTTGGGATCGAGAAAATAATGAGATGAAAAAAATAATCAGATACAAAAAAAAACAGGCTAACTAAACTTTACCCCTTTTTTTACTATAATCTTTGTTGATTGCAGAAACCCCATATGATGGTTGAATTAGTAATATATGCTTAAACTGTACCTGCACAACAAGGCCTAAGTTTAAATGCTTATAATTAATGCCAGGATGCAGGTGATCAATAAACATGAAATATTAGGCAATCAATGGGTCGAGCAGCTGTTGTAGCTAGATGTACAGAACAGAGGGAGGGGAACACCGACTCAGAACAGAGGGAGGGGACACCGATCCAGAACAGAGGGGAACACCGACCCAGAACAGAGGGAGGGGAACACTGACCCAGAACAGAGGGAGGGGAACACCGACCCAGAACAGAGGGAGGGGAACACCGACCCAGAACAGAGGGAGGGGAACACCGACCCAGAACAGAGGGAGGGGAACACCGACCCAGAACAGAGGGAGGGGAACACCGACTCAGAACAGAGGGAGGGGAACACCGACTCTTGTGTCAGTAAATCTGGCTCTAGCTCCATGAGACAAGACATCCTTTACAGTTTTTCAGCATCAGGATTTTTTGGACGTCTGGCTCTTAATTTCTGAAAGGTGTTCTGATCTGGTGGCGATGAAAAGTGCACAGTGGTCTGGCCACGGTATCCAATTTGTCGTCGCTTCAAAAGCTCCCAAAGCCACATCTCTTTAAAAGATATGGGTCTTTCTATAAATAATGGAGCCAATGTGTGACATTGGGATCAACATTTCAAATGGTTTTAAATAAAAAGGATATTCATGCAGTTCCACATGTGTACTTAGAGGAATTAAAGTGAATACATTCAAACTGGCCCATAATTTCACCTATACAACAACATCCTTTACGCAGGGTTCATACAGACATTGGCTAGTCACATTCAAGCACTTAATTGTAATTGTCAAGGACCTCAGTGTTATACAATAGTATCATTTATATAATTGTGTATATGTAGGGCCTAATATAAAGCCCCCCCCCTGAAAAAAAAGCATGCAACAACTGTCCAAAAAAAGTAGCCCATTACCACTTCAAGAATAATACATTTTGTAGGCCTTGCCAATGCATTGATATATAATGAAATATGTAACAATAATGTGGACATGGTGACTAAGTAGATTGGGTGCATGGAGATTTTTCTGTAGCCTATGTGGCTGATGCAGGCACACATGATAAAGCCAGGAATCTCACCATCACTGTTTTAATAATGAGAACGTGACCAAACACCATGTTCCTTTTTTAATGGAAGGATTTGTATGGAAAGCCAAGTTGAAGCCAGCATTAGATGTTGTCATCTTCATAATAACCGCACATGCTTTTACTGCAACAGAGTAGCACAACACCCTTCAATTCTAGCTGCGGCAAACAAACTAAAGTGGCCACATCTGTCACAAAAACAGATAAAAAATGAAATCACGGATAATTATAAGGGAGCAGGAGAACTTGTAATTTTTGGAGCCAATTTATAATAACTTTTCAAGCACCAAATTGAGGAAATGTCAGATTTTCAAGGTAGGCCTATTCAAGTACTTTAATTTCTGAGCTTCAAATTCAAGTAGGCTATTTTAAGCCCCTTGTAGTATTGTTTAAAATTGCAAGTGTGACATGGAAAACAAAAGGTATTTGTCATGTTATATCATTACCAGATCATGTTTTGAATAAGACCACTAGGCTATGTAATGTGTTGTCATTATATCCAGAATAATCAATAGGAATTGGGTTGGATGTTGTTGTCACGTTCTGACCTTAGTTCCTTTGTTTTGTCTTTGTTTTAGTATGGTCAGGGCGTGAGTTGGGGTGGGCAGTCTGTGTTTGTTTTTCTATGTTGGTTTTTGTGTTCGGCCTAGTATGGTTCTCAATCAGAGGCAGGTGTCGTTAGTTGTCTCTGATTGAGAATCATACTTAGGTAGCCTTTTTAGACCTGGGTTTCGTTGGTGTTTATTTTCTGTTCAGTGTTTTTCAGGCACCATTCAGGACTGTTCGTTTGTCGTTTTCTGTATTGTTTCAGTGTTCAATTACTTTATTAAAGAATATGGACACCTACCACGCTGCACCTTGGTCCTCACCTCCTTCCACCTACGACGATGCTCGCTACAGTTGTGCAATAGTCTATTTTACACAATTGTGCACAATAGGACAGCCTGGGGAACAAAAACATATGAAAACATGAACTCATTACCTTGATGCTTTCTCTGTTTCTCTGTTAAATCTAATGAGACCCTGCTGTAAATCAAGCAGAAAACAACAGATCAGCATCAATTCGCTATGGATATTAGATCCAACATGGATCCAGGTACAACTGTCTTCACCAGAGTAACGCATTAGACACCAACATATTCTGGACATTCCTCGCAAACACCTTTTTTTCCAGCATTTTTTGCATCCGATGTGCTATCATAACAACTATTTGTCACTTGACTGTCACTCGGGTGAAATTCCTTCCTGGATCAGATGAGGATGACGTGAAAATATCAGGGCGTAACTAATCAGCTGAACACCAAATGCACATCAACAAGTATTATGCATAATTATTGAAGCACCACATTTAATGACAGTATAAATTTAGGTTTTAAGTGTCAAGGTGAGGTGACTCTTCTGGTTCAAGCATTTTATTTTGCAATGCATACATTATTTTGGATTTGTGTGTCCATAAACTGTTTTTACCCTGTAACATAAGGAGACATGATGTTGCACTGCATTTCTGAGACCTCTATACAAACAACGGTCTGATAGATCCAGGATTCTTACAAGGTTCCAGTTCAGTATCTAATTTAACTGATTAATGCTTAATAAATGATATAGTAACTTACACTACCATATAACAACTTACATGGTTTAATTTCACACACTTTTGTTAATGCAGATCTGTCAAGATATTAACCAGGATAAAAGGTTAAAAGGGTTTTAAATCAACCTGTGAATTTGATTGAATATAGCTATGATCCCTTATATCTTAATGTAATGACATGACCATTTTTGGCTGATTTATTATCAATGACTCATCAACAGCTGTAACAAGTTGTCAAGTGTAGAAAATCCTCACTGGTGCCCTAGTTTAGAATGACCCATATCCTGTCATGCTGGCTTTAGCATTGATTGATGTCCCGTGAAAGATCCTCATCAAATCAAGCTTTTATTTATACAGCACATTTCAGACATGGATTGCAACACAATGTGCTTAACAGGAAAAAAAACAAATACAAGTAAATGGAAATAATATTTACTACACAACAAACATAAGAGGATAAAAACAAAAGAATAACAATAAAAACAAAACTTCTAAAAATCACCCTAAGGAAAAGCAAAGCTAAAAAGGTGTGTTTTAAGATATTTTTTAAATATGTCCACAGTTTCAGCCCTCCTCAGGTTCTCTGGCAGGCTATTCCAAAGGCTGGGGGCATAATAACTAAAAGCTGCCTCTCCATGCCTCTTGGTCTTAAGCTTTGGGATAGTTAAAAGGCCAGTGCCAGAGGTCCTGAGGGACCTACTGGGTACATAAATTACCTTTTAAAAGCATGTTTGACCATGTATTGGAGTGCACAATCATGGATTGATTTAAAAACCAATAGAAGAATCTGAAAATGAATTCTAAACTCACAGTCAGCCAGTGCAGAGACTTTAAAACCGGTGTAATGTGTGCTGTCTGTCTGGTTTTGGTCAGCACCCGTGCTGCAGTATTCTATATGTTTTTCTTGGGTAGACCAGGCAGGAGAGTGTTACAGTAGTCAAGCCTGCTTGTAGTAAAAGCATGGATGAGTCTCCTCTGTATTAGCCTGAGAGAGAAATGGCTGTACCTTGGCAATGCTCCTCGGGTGGTTAAAAAGCTTCTCATGTGCTTTAATCGCTTCAGTGGCCATTTTGGACCTCAAGTCAGATCCATATATATCTCAAAAGTTTAGAATCTCTGCATCTTTTCTGACAGCCTTAGGAATTTTCAGACTTTCTTGGGATTTCTTTCATGTTAAATTTTACAAACACAATTTAACAATGACTGAATCGTGTTAGAGCTTGGGGGCGGAAACGTCCAAGTGGAAGCTTTCCCAAGTCAGATGCTTATTGGATATTCGTAAAAGAAATTAGAGGCTGTGAATTGTGGAATTTGTGCAGACAGGAATAAAAGTCTCTTCACGGTTGAGTTTAATAACATCTCTTGTGTAAAACATTAATCACATCGCTGGGTTGGCGTACCATTTCTTCCAACTGGCAAAGATAAGAAAAACACTAACTCTCCATAAGCCACCAAGTGACATCATTTCAATGAGGATGTTCAACTTTATAAGACCTTAGCCAGCCTGTGTCCTATGCTTTTAGGTTGCAGTATTGTTACAGTAACATTGAATTATTTCTGAAACTTTCAGCAAAGTTCACTGATTCTTTCTAAACCCGTTGATGTGCTGCTGTAGCTTGTACCTCTTTACCGCTTTTGTCACACCCTGATCTGTTCACATGTCTTTGTGGCTGTCTCCACCCCCCCTCCAGGTGTCGTCCAATTTCCCCATTATCCCCTGTGTATTTATACCTGTGTTCTCTGTCTGTTGCCAGTTCGTTTTGTTTGTGAAACCTACCAGCGTTTGTTCCCCTGCTCCTGCCTGTTTCTTGCTCCTGTTTTTTTAGTCCTTCCCAGTTTTGACCGTTCTGCCTGCCCTGACCCTGAGCCTGCCATTCTATACCTTGCCCCACCTCACAGGATTATTGACCCCTGCCTGCCCTGACCCTGAGACTGCCTGCCGTTCTGGACCCTTTGCATCTCTGTATTATTGACCCCCTTTGACCTGTCCTTTGCCCGCTCCTGTATTAGAAATAAACTATTGTTTATTCGATACTGTTTGCATCTTTGTCATACCTGAAACCTGATAGTCTGAACGGGCCATGACTGACTCAGCAGACTCGGACTAGCTCCGCAACGCCCTCTCCTCCCAAGGAGCCACCATTGTCTCATAGAAGGGTTACAGACCTTAGCCAAACGCCATAACCGAGCGTTTAACACATTTCTGGAGCAATTCCGGGGGTCGTCTGTTAGGCAGTCTACCACAATGTTGATCTCCTAGCGTACCACAGTGTCCCGAGAACCCCGCTTACCTCCTCCGGGGCGCTATGCTGGAGATTCCGGAACCTGCCGGGCTTTTCTCTCCCAGTGCTCCCTCATTTTCAAGCTGCAGCCTACTTCGTTCCCCTCGGGCCGCTCGAGGATAATGTACATCATAACATTGATGTTCAGGAGGGCACTCGCATGGGTCACGGTGGTGTGGGAGCAACAATCCGCTGTCTGCCTCAGTCTGGAGGAGATCGTGGAGGAGGTTCGGAAGGTGTTTGACTCTCTGTTGTTCGCAAGCTGCTCCAGCTACGTCAAAACTCCCGTAGTGTGGCAGGCTATGCAGTGGATTTCCACACGTTGGCAGCGGAGAGTGCTTGGAACCCGGAAGGGCTGATCGACATGCTACTACACAGAGTATCAGAGGAAGTAAAGGACAAGTTTGTAGCCCGGAACTACCGACGGATCTTGACTCATTCATCGCCTTGACCATTCGGATCGATGGGAGACTATGGGAACGAAGGAAGGAGAGCAGATTCGATTCCACCTCACCTCCGAGGTATCCCAGAAGTCCCCAACGGCTCCATTGCCGAAAGAACCCGAGGCTACCAGAGTTCCCCGAGAGCCTCCAAAGACTGCCGATTTACCTCTTCCCGAGCCCCTATAACTAGGCAGTGCTTGGCTGTCTCCAGCTGAATGGCTATACATGCTTCACACTAAGAGCATCCTGTATTGCGGGACTGCTGGTAATTTCATCTCCACCTGTCCACTAAAAGACCAGGCTCACCGCTAGGAGTTAGTACTCTGGTGGGCCATACGGAGAACCTTTCCTCTCCCCTTACTCACATCCCTTTTCATGCCATGTTGCTGTGGGAGAACCAGTAAAAATCTCTCCGGGTACTCATTGACTCTGGGACAGATGAGAGCTTTATGGACGCTACCCTGGCTACCGAGCTGGATATCCTCACTCAGCCACTCTCCATTCCCATGGACGTTAGAGCACTGGACGAGCACTCTATAGGCCGGGTCATCCACAATACCACTCCCATCAACCTACGTGTCAGGGAACCATAGCGATACGATCTAGGTCCTGCTCATTAAGTCACCTCAGGTTCCCCTGGTATTGGGATTCTCCTGGCTCCAGCGACACAATCCCCTGACCGCTCTGCCACACCCATTGCCTGAAGTCAGCGCAGCCTGCCCCGAGACGTCTTCCTGTGGGCCCGGAAGTTGCCCCGTACCTCTCCGCCATTCCAGCAGAGTACCAGGACGGTGTTCAGTAAAGGCTCCGGCCACTTGGCTGCTGCCGTACCGACCTTATGACTATGGGATTGACCTTCTCCCAGGCATCCTTCCGCTCCGGGGATGACTGTACTCTCTGTCGGGTCCGGAGACCAAGGCTATGGAGACCTACATTGAGGACTTCATCCATCCTTCTACCTCCCCCGCCCGGTGAAGGGTTCTTCTTTGTGGAGAAGGACAAAACCCTGCGCCCGTGTATCAACTACCAGGGCCTCAACAACATAACAATGAAGAACTGCTACCTGCTACCTCTCATCTCCTCTGCCTTTCAGCCACTTCAGGGAGCCACCGTGTTCTCCAAGCTGGGTATACGGAATGCCTACCACCTGGTGCGGATACTGGAAGGGGACATGTGGAAGAGTGCCTTCAACACTGCCAGCAGGCACTACGAGTACCTGGTCATGCCCTTTGGCCTTACCAACACCCCTGCTGTGTTCCAGGCTCTGGTTAATGATGTTCTCCGCGACATGTTGAACCAGTTCGTCTTCATCTACCTCGATGACATCCTCGTCTTCTCCCACTCCACCTAAGAACACATGCTCCACTTCCGACAGGTTCTCCAACACCTCCTGGAGAACCAGATTTTTGTAAAGCAGAGAAGTGTAAATTCCACCGCTCCACCTTCCCCTTTCTGGATTACGTCATTGTTGCAGGGACCATACAGATGGATCCCGGGAAGGTGAGAGCGGTGGTGGATTGGCCCCAGCCTATGTCCAGAGTACAACTGCAGCATTTCCTGGGATTCACCAACTTTTATCACCTCTTTATCCGGGGCTACAGCACCCTGGCTTCCACCTTGTCTGCACTCATGTCTCCCAAGGTTCCGTTCACGTGGTCCCCAGCTGCGTTCCGGGATCTCAAATACCGCTTCACCACAGCTCCCATGTTGGTTCATCCTGACCCGTCCCGTCAGTTCGTGGTGGAGGCCGATAGCTTTTGCATTTCCCATGTGCTGTCCTTTTTTTTCAGCTGACAGCCCGCTCTCTACCGGCAGTGCAGTCTGATGAATGACCACCTCAGGTAATTGGCATATTGATTCCTCTGCTGATGCTTTAGGTCATTCATTATGACAATATAGTCATTATGCACTCCCAAAAAATAATGCTTGTCAAAACCAACGGGGCATGTAGGAACCCAAGTGGGGTTTGATTCCAGGCTGTGACTAGGAGCCCCGCTTGGTGGTGCACAATTAGCCCAGCAACATCCGTGTTCGGAGAGGGTCTGGCCAGTGGGGCTTTCCTTTGCTTATCACGCTCTGGGGACTCCTTGTGGTGGGCTAGGTAACTGCAAGCTGACCACAGTCAGCAGTCGTACAATGTTTCCTCAGACACATTGGTACAGCTGACTTCTGGGTTAAGTGAGCAGTGTGTTAAGGAACAGCGCAGCTTGGCGGGTCATGTTTTGGAGGATCCTTCTCCCGAGCCCGTTGGTAAGTTAAAGAGATGAGACACGGTCGTAACTACCAATTTGATATCACGAGAATGGGATAAAAAATAGCTGGTGAATTCACACCTTGATTAGAGGTTCAAACAAATAACAGTGAGAAATGCTCCTCAAACCCTCAATGCAGATGTTTTTATATGAAATAATTTCTGCGTAACAATGAAGTACCGTTATGTAATTGATTTCCATGACAATTGGCAAAAATACAATTTTTAGCAAAAAACTATTTCTCAAGCAAGAATTTTGCTCGGACTGTCCGGGAGTGATTGTCCTGTGTTTTTATATACGCTTCCACACTGAGGTTGAAATAATACTTTGAAAATTATGTTAAATACCCTTTTAGAGTAAAAGCTGTTTAATAAAACAATTTGCCTGAAATTTCAGCCTGTTTTGGTGGGATGGAGTTGTGGCCTGCCTGGTGACATTTACCAGGCGGTAAATTGGTTAATAGACCATAATAAAGAGTTCCAAACCTCTCTGCCAATAACAGCTAGTTTTCTTTTTTCCCTTCCCCACTCAGACCACTGCCAGACAGTCCTAGCAAGGTTCTTGCTTGAGAAAATACTCTTTGCTAAGAGCTATTTTTGTTACTTTGTTTTAAATTATAGTAGACATGTTACCCAGGAATGATTTGATATTGAGATAAAAACAGCTCCATTGGAGTACATTTCTAGGGCACATTTCACAAATGCTCCCAAATCCTCTTTGTGCCACTTTTCCCAGAAATGGCCTAACGTTCCAAACACGAGATTCCCTTTGAGAAAGTGTCTCCTCTGCCTCCAAACACTGTGATAATGGAACACAAACTCCAAACCTAATGTGTCAACTGGAAGCCAGAGCATTTATTTTTATAGCCAGGCCCCGAGAGCGCCCACCCACCCATGACCCACAGACTGCCCGAGCAAAATAAAGCCAAGGAAAGCCCTTCGTACCGCCACGACCTCTCTGAAGATTACTTGACTCTACTCCTGGGGTAGGCAACTAGGTTCAGCCGCAGGCCGAATTTTGATGGAACAAATGGTAGGGGGGACGGATAATAATAATAATAATTAGTACACTGCAAATTGACTACAACCTAAGCCTAAAAATGGATTATATTTTTAAATAAAAACTGTTTAGTGGGATTGCTGAAACAGATTTCCTAAATGAAAGCCATTGTTAGCTGAATTCCTGGTGACTTTTGTATTTTGACACAAAACTAAAATCCTTAAAATCCCCCTCACGGTCTTACTCTTTAACCCTCCCCCCTCACTGTCTTACACTTTAACCCCCCCGCAACGGTCTTGCTCTTTAACTCCTCCCCACTGTCTTACTCCACTCTCTTTCATCCTCCCTCTCTCTACATTCTGCATTCTCTTTCTTCCTCTTTCAAACTCTTCTACACATGCTATCTTTCAATGGCTTTCTGAAATCGCCTCTGGCGTAGTCCCCTGCTCTGTGTTGGAATGATCCAACCTGGGCTCTACAAGTGTAAGCCTGTCCTGGCTTTCAGGAAAGGACCCACCAGGGAGTCCTGGTTTAGATTAAAGCCCCTCCACCTGCCTCTCACTGGCCATCTAGCCCTCCTGTTGCCTTCCTGCACCTGCCAATGATTGTAAAGGAGAGCTGAACAACGGAGGCTTTCCCCAAAGGCAACTCTACCAACCAGCTGTGTCTATTGGTTTTTAATGGAGCCCGATTGAGGCCTCTTTTAATTGGATGCGTCATTGCCGACATAGAGGTTGTTTGACTGCAGAAAGGTTCCCACTGTGTTCCAATGAAAGGCTATGCATGCTGGGGCAGTCAGATAAGGTAGTGTCATGGGGCCAGCTTGTGCACTAGAAATAAACCTGTGTCCTCAAGCAAACCAGCTGTTGAATCGAAACGAATAAACAAGGGGACTTGGACGCAGAAGCGATAGCTGGCAGGGCAACACTCCATCAGAATTGAGCAGGCAGCATAAGCCCAAAGCCCGTGCTTCAGTATTCAGTGGGCCGTCGGTCGTTAGGTCCCACAGCTGATTCCCTTTCACTTTGAGACTTTCTGTGGTAAACGCTAGATTACCAGTGAAGGGTCCGGTTTCATCCGCGGCCAAGGCTTAACAGATTTCAAAGGCAGCTTCTATAGTGTATCATTGATCCCCCTTTACAATATTTTGATCGTAATGTGCACCACCTCTCCTTTTGAATTGTAAGGCACACTAGGAAAACTCAATACATGAATAGAGCATATATATATATACACACACACACAGTGGGGCAAAAAAGTATTTAGTCAGCCACCAATTCTGCAAGTTCTCCCACTTAAAAAGATGAGAGAGGCCTGTAATTTTCATCATAGGTACACTTCAACTATGACAGACAAAATGAGAAAAAAAATCCAGAAAATCACATTGTAGGATTTTTAATTAATTTATTTGCAAATTATGGTGCAAAATAAGTATTTGGTCAATAACAAAAGTTTATCTCAATACTTTGTTATATACCCTTTGTTGGCAATGACAGAGGTCAAACGTTTTCTGTAAGTCTTTACAAGGTTTTCACACATTGTTGCTGGTATTTTGGCCCATTCCTCCATGCAGATATCCTCTAGAGCAGTGATGTTTGGAGCTGTTGCTGGGCAACACGGACTTTCAACTCCCTCCAAAGATTTTCTATGGGGTTGAGATCTGGAGACTGGCTAGGCCACTCCAGGACCTTAAAATGCTTCTTACGAAGCCACTCCTTCGTTGTCCGGGCGGTGTGTTTGGGATCATTGTCATGCTGAAAGACCCAGGCACGTTTCATCTTCAATGCCCTTGCTGATGGAAGGAGGTTTTCACTCAAAATCTCACGATACATGGCCCCATTCATTCTTTCCTTTACACGGATCAGTCGTCCTGGTCCCTTTGCAGAAAAACAGCCCCAAAGCATGATGTTTCCACCCCCATGCTTCACAGTAGGTATGGTGTTCTTTGGACGCAACTCAGCATTCTTTGTCCTCCAAACACGGCGAGTTGAGTTTTTACCAAAAAGTTATATTTTGGTTTCATCTGACCATATGACATTCTCCCAATCTTCTTCTGGATCATCCAAATGCTCTCTAGCAAACTTCAGACGGGCCTGGACATGTACTGGCTTAAGCAGGGGGACACGTCTGGCACTGCAGGATTTGAGTCCCTGGCGGCGTAGTGTGTTACTGATGGTAGGCTTTGTTACTTTGGTCCCAGCTCTCTGCAGGTCATTCACTAGGTCCCCCCGTGTGGTTCTGGGATTTTTGCTCACCGTTCTTGTGATCGTTTTGACCCCACGGGGTGAGATCTTGCGTGGAGCCCCAGATCGAGGGAGATTATCAGATTATCATTATCATTATCAGATTATCAGTTGTATGTCTTCCATTTCCTAATAATTGCTCCCACAGTTGATTTCTTCAAACCAAGCTGCTTACCTATTGCAGATTCAGTCTTCCCAGCCTGGTGCAGGTCTACAATTTTGTTTCTGGTGTCCTTTGACAGCTCTTTGATCTTGGCCATAGTGGAGTTTGGAGTGTGACTGTTTGAGGTTGTGGACAGGTGTCTTTTATACTGATAACAAGTTCAAACATGTGCCATTAATACAGGTAACGAGTGGAGGACAGAGGAGCCTCTTAAAGAAGAAGTTACAGGTCTGTGAGAGCCAGAAATCTTGCTTGTTTGTAGGTGACCAAATACTTATTTTCCACCATAATTTGGAAATAAATTCATTAAAAATCCTACAATGTGATTTTCTGGATTTTTTTTCTTCTCATTTTGTCTGTCATAGTTGAAGTGTACCTATGATGAAAATTACAGGCCTCTCTCATCTTTTTAAGTGGGAGAACTTGCACAGTGGGTGGCTGACTAAATACTTTTTTGCCCCACTGTATATGTTCTGAATGATTTCTGTATCATATTTGATTAAATATACAGTATTATAATACACTATGATTTTCCATGATGTGACAAAGCTATATAGATATTGGCCTAAGTCAACATGATAAATCAATGAGATTAAATGTCCTCATCTAAGTAGTGTGGGAATATGAAGCTTGTGTTTGAGAGGCAATGGCACTGAGCTTTTAGCCCTACTCAGCTTTGCACTGTTTTAGTGATGCTTAAATGACCTTGTTTAATCACACTTTATTTAACTAGGCAAGTCATTTAAGAACAAATTCTTATTTACAATGATGGCCTATACCGGCCAAACCAGGATGACGCTGGACCAATTGTGCGCCACCCTATGGGACTTCCAATCACAGCCAGTTGTGATACAGCCTGGATTCAAACCACTGAGATGTAATGCCTTAGACCGCTGTGCCACTTGGGAGCCACTATGACCCAATATATTTTGTAATTGTTGCCTCATGAGCAATTAGGTGGTCAAGGCCTCTAATCAAAGTCACACAGGCTAAGAAACCTGATTAGCCTGTAACCTGGCTGTTTTTGCTCCATTACTCGAATGGCCTTTCAAATGGCATTTAGTCAAAATTTCTGGGTCACCTGGATTACTTCAGTGCCATAAGGTAAGGGCTGTGTGATCAAAGGGTGAGAAAATGCACCTGACATGTATAAAGCTTTGGGAGGATAATTATGATGTTGACCTTTACCCATGGCATCAAACCAAGAGGCCCAAATTAGGCCATGAGACATTGCAGTAAAAGCATTTTGCAGCAATATTTTGTGTGTAAATTTGAATATCTTCCAGCAGTTTTTAGCCAGTTAGGTAACCGCATTTGTTTTGTTAACAGAGTCAGATTTGAGGCTGTATACTGTTAGGGGACTGTCGGAGCATCTTCATTGATCAGCTTATTCTTCGGCAAGGCACACTAACGTTGCACAAAGACAAGTCAGTTAATTTATGGAGGGCTCCTGCTCAAATGCTAGGCACTGAGAAAATCAATCACACAGACATCGATCAGTGGGATTGATCTTGACCAATGTAACATTTTGCTGGGAGGGACAATAAAAATGGATACAACTGGAAAACTCGAGGATCAATGTTACATTTGATTTATTCCAGAAACCTGGTCACTGGTTTTTATTCAGTGGCACTTTAGCCACTTAAAACACATTAAAACATATTTGTCTTGCTCCCCGGTATGCACCAAATCTACTTCTCTATAGAATATGTGCAAAAAGCTGCCATTCAATGAATACGTCAGACTGTATTTCTGTATAGTGCAACAATAGCTTTCTATGAGGCACACTTACCTTTCTGTATAGTACAATTACATGTTTTATACAAAGATTGTTGAGAGTAAGCTGTTATTATCATAGCCCCAGGTAATGGAGCCAGTGGACCCAAAATCCTAAATGGACCCTGAGACCGAACCATGTCCTGCTGTAGCACTTTGTAGACTAATGATGACAATGTGTTCTTTCTCTGGAACTGTTGTGATAGACTGCTGTAATTTATTTTCTCTTTCTCTGCCTCTCTCTTGTTGGTCCATTGCTGTCCTTGCAGCCATGGCTACGTGGATCAGGACTACAGCATACAGAAGAGTATTGGGAACATGTCTTTGGAGCAGATCGATTCGGTGAGTATGCATTGAAACACAAAGGACACATTTATACTAGGGAGGACAAGGAAGATGTAGAGGACACTGGTTATATCAGAACAGAAATGTACAGTCATTGCAGCAGTTGTCTGTCCACCTATCTCAGTATTGGTTCATGCTGTATGTTTCCATCAGTGGTGAAGTGGTAAATGTCTTCAGTGTCTTCAGTGTTCACAAGAATTACTGCTTGAAACTTAACTTTTGAGGCAATAGTCCTCGCATTTCATGCCCAATGTCATGCCCAATGTCATGCCCAATGTCATGCCCAATGTCATGCCCAATGTCATGCCTAATGTCATGCCCAATGTGTTAGCGAGACAGAGTTCTCTACATTGACATTCAGAAGGGATTCCGAAGGGGTTTTAATGAACCATTGTGGTCTCTGTGAGGGGAATTAAACTGATCGAGGCCACAGCTCAGCTCAGACTCGTTGTGCATTCTTCACTTTCTCCATTTCAGAGACCACTGCTGTTCCAATTAAGTGGCCCGTCAGCAAATGCTAATTTCGTCCTTCAGATTTACCCACTCTCAAACAGAAGTCATGTATCCACTTGTAAATAGTAGCCCCTTTTGAAGCAAGATCTGGCACATAAACAAGAACATTTCCGTTCAATCAAGTGACTCTCCAACCGGAAATGTCCCCCACAATGCTTTAAATGTTCACTTTCAGTATTTAGTACTCAATTTCTCAATATCACACAGCATTCTTTCTAAGTGTGTTGATGCAAGCAAGCCATGTATGTGAACCAGAAATGGATACTATACCACAGCTAGGAGTCGATCAGGGAAGCAGCTTTGTCGTCTCTACTGGCGAGACATTCCTCTACTACTTGGTCATGGGAGAACGAATGAGACCGAGAGGGCTTTAATTTTAGCTGTTTGTGATGTGGTGCTCAGCAGATGGAAAAGGCTGGCAGTGGGTCTAGTTTTTTTTCTCTCTCTCTATTCGGCACCTGTAGCGTTGGCTTTGGGCTCCGAGTGGCTAAACCAGAACCTTGTGATCACCAGACGACTGGGCTAGACGATCACTGCCACTCTCCTGCAGCTCTACTAAATAAGCTTTCCTCTTATGAGCCATTAAATAATGAGGTGTGTGTGTGTGTGTGCGTGTGTGCTTTACATGATATTGAGCTATATTAAAAGTACCACCACAGCTTTAAATTATAAGGATGCCTGGCCTAGATAAAATCAGGAGGACATTTTAGCGTAGTCTGGATTGTGATATTCCGGGCCATGTAACAAACTGACTGCATATCGGTGCGTTCGGAGAGAAAATATGGAAATATGGAGTCGTTGGTGGATGAAACGGATCATTCCATGCAGCTTTTTGTTTGAATTGCTGCCATGGTAAAGTTAGGCAGTTGACTTTTGCCTGCATATCTAAATGTGTCCTCTCTTCCTTCAGCTATCGGTGAAGTCCTACCCCCTGTCCGTGAGGCAGCTCCACCGGTTGCTGAGGGAAAGCCACCACCTCCGCCACGGTGGGAGCATGCAGTACAAATTGTTCCTTAAGGGCATAGGCCTCACTCTGGACAAGGCCCTGCAGTTCTGGAGGTCCGAGTTCCTCAAGGGCATAGGCCTCACTCTGGACCAGACCCTGCAGTTCTGGAGGTCCGAGTTCGTCAAGGGCATAGGCCTCACTCTGGACCAGGCCCTGCAGTTCTGGAGGTCCGAGTTCGTCAAGGGCATAGGCCTCACTCTGGACCAGGCCCTGCAATTCTGGAGGTCAGAGTTCGTCAAGGGCATAGGCCTCACTCTGGACCAGGCCCTGCAGGTCTGGAGGTCCGAGTTCGTCAAGGGCATAGGCCTCACTCTGGAACACGCCCTGCAGTTCTGGATGTCCGAGTTCGTCAAGGGCATAGGCCTCACTCTGGACCAGGCCCTGCAGGTCTGGAGGTCCGAGTTCCTCAAGGGCATAGGCCTCACTCTGGACCAGGTCCTGCAGTTCTGGAGGGGGAGTTCGTCAAGGGCATAGGCCTCACTCTGGACCACGCCCTGCAGTTCTGGAGGTCCGAGTTCCTCAAGGGCATAGGCCTCACTCTGGACCAGGCCCTGCAGTTCTGGAGGTTCGAGTTCGTCAAGGGCATAGGCCTCAGTCTGGACCAGGCCCTGCAATTTTGGAGGTCGGAGTTCCTCAAGGGCATAGGCCTCACTCTGGACCAGGCCCTGCAGTTCTGGAGGTCCGAGTTCCTCAAGGGCATAAGCCTCACTCTGGACCAGGCCCTGCAGTTCTGGAGGTCCGAGTTCCTCAAGGGCATAGGCCTCACTCTGGACCAGGTCCTGCAGTTCTGGAGGTTCGAGTTCGTCAAGGGCATAGGCCTCACTCTGGACCAGGCCCTGCAGTTCTGGAGGTCCGAGTTCCTCAAGGGCATAGGCTTCACTCTGGACCAGGTCCTGCAGTTCTGGAGGTCCGAGTTCGTCAAGGGCAAAGTGGACGCAGACAAGGTAAACTTCTTGGACGTGAATAATTGAAAGACATAGAAAGCAGCTCGAGGGAGAGACAACAGTATAGTACATTCAAGGACATTATTGAGGTGGTCCTCTCGGCTGGGTAACAATATTGCTTTTTCAATTTCTACACTAGCTATATTTTGAAGTAGGAAGGCAATGACTCCTGACCTACATGACACAAGGTATTCATAAAGAAAGGCTCAGTTCCTCAGCGGTTGATTGTATGGCCTAGAGGTCTCCAGATATTTGTATTGATGGTGGAGTTGACCTTTCATTCCTCCAGGATCTTAATGATATAGTTGTGAGCAAATGCACCTCGGTTATGACTCCATCTTATTTTCATGTCTACGGTACGTTCAACAAGAAAATGACTGTCCTCAGCGGGACTAGTCTCTCCATGTCTCCACTTCTCATTCTGCATCTGAACGGTTCTTTCCAATTGATCCTCAATCACCAGAACCCTGATGAGGTTCCCATCTCTACCGGAGGGGAGGTGTCTGAAGGCTGAGACATTTGAATATAATCGCCTCTGTCAACAGATTCAAGTGCTCATTCACGCTGTTCAGTTGTAAATTCCTTTATCGTTCAAGTGGAATTTCACCTCGGTTAGGCTCAGCTGGAGAATGACACTACCCACTCCCCCCCCCACACACACACTCTCGTCTTGGCCACTCACCCTGATAGTGTTTCCCTTTGCTAGGACAAGTGTAGTGGTTTCTATTTTCTAGTTGCGTGCATCTATGGTCATAATGTTAGCGGCTATTTCAGGTAAGAACTTCAGTTTGCGGGACTATGGTAAACGTGTTGAGTGGCTGATTGTGCAAACCTGTTATGTCATCAGTTATGGTGGGTAAGAATAAGAAAATAAAAGCAGCAGTTTTTAAGAACTTTGGAATTGTAGAATGAAAAACGTCTTTGAGAAAGTTTGCTCTGTCTCTTTAGACCCTCATTTTTTCAGGAAGATAGTGAATTCATACCATGGGTGAGGGGTAGATTTTCAAATCTGCATTAACAACATGCATATGAGGATTGTGTTATTCCTTTATGCATTGTCTTGAATGTATCAACAGCACAGGCGTTATGCTGCAAGAGAAGCATCATTCATTTACGGGGATCTTTTGTTCATTTTATATTTGTGCTTTAATATTCAGTAGAGCTTGAATATAGAAAATGAATAATTTCTGGTTTAAGAAAACATGATTTGGTGAATTGTCACAATGTAACACCTTTATTTCTAGGCCTCCGTTGTTCAATACATTCTCTGCAGTCAAAGCACTTTAAAAGCATAAATAATTCATTTTGTGGTATATTCTTCTCATTTGCAAGATAACACAGGTCACGAAGAAACAAACACAGAGCCTTCCAGAGGTTTGCTATTGGTGGGGGATGGATAAGGTGTGTCTATATGCACCTCGGATAATGTAAAATGAGGTAAAACACAATGCTTTTCTTTCTACAGATACGGCATTTTTGCTGATTTATTTTTTAAATGGTGTGCATTTTTCCGTGACAACAAGCGCAGAGAAAATAGGTGCCTGTGCCACTTTCAAGGAAATAATATGTCACTTTGTAAGGGCAAATAAATTAAGATATAGCAGAATAGTTTCGGATAATAATTGTTTTGAAACACCACCTGACAAAAATAAATTTGACCACTGATTTCAGTTTCACAATATAAACTGACAGGCCCAACACGGGTAGCTAGAATCAAACAGGGTTTTAGAAACTGGAATTGTCATATAGGTTTTGATCAGAATAAGACTAGATACAAGTTAGACTAGATAATTATAGATATTAACATTAGTCTTCCATGTACATGGCTAGATTTACACTGGTCATTGTCCTTCTGGCTGGAGTCAAACCACATGAACCAGTGACACAATTTGACTGGCACTTTCACACTGCAGTGTATGCTTACTGAGCTGCCCTTTTGATTTTCGCATTTACACAAATTTGGGAGGGAAAAGGCAGGTGAAATGTGTCAATACTGTAAATTTTGTCCGAAAAGTAGCAGCACTCGGCTTAAACACCTGTAATAAAATCATTTCTGTGCACACTTCTCTGTGAACACTTCTCAACTTTCTTTGGAACTCATTTAGGCATCCAGTTGATTAGGTACATTTTAAGAGCAGTTAAGATTGTCATTTTCCACTGAGACTTCAGCAGTCCTCTTAAGAACCAAACCTTTGCCAAGCTGTACTGGCTTCTATGGAGACACGCCACAGTTCAAAGAGTTGCTGGCTTCTATGGAGACACGCCACAGTTCAAAGAGTTGCTGGCTTCTATGGAGACACGCCACAGTTCAAAGAGTTGCTGGCTTCTATGGAGACACGCCACAGTTCAAAGAGTTGCTGGCTTCTATGGAGACACGCCACAGTTCAAAGAGTTGCTGGCTTCTATGGAGACACGCCACAGTTCAAAGAGTTGCTGGCTTCTATGGAGACACGCCACAGTTCAAAGAGTTGCTGGCTTCTATGGAGACACGCCACAGTTCAAAGAGTTGCTTGTGCTTTGACTACTGCTAAGCCACTTTCACACACTCTCAAAAGCAATAAGAGGATGTATTTTTTTCCTATTCCTCCAGCTTCACTTCTTCCTGCTCCACTAGTCTCCCGCCATTTATTGTGTAAGCGGCTTGTAGCCCGGTCAGGCGTACACATTCTCTGCCAGTCATGGAATGCCACTCTTCAAAGTGGCCTATTTCCAGAGTGGCTTGGTCCCCTCGGTCTGCTCCCCTCAGGTGTAACCTGGACGGCCGCGCACATGAACTAATGTGCGTAAGTTCCATTATTGATTTAAGTTCAGCATGAAGCTGATCGGTGTAAATAAATCATGGCAAGAAGCCCCTTAGCCCTCTCAAAGCTCCTTCCCAGCCCTCTCCATGCTCCTGGAACATGACTACCTCCTCAGAGAACCCTCATCAATATTGCACTGTCTCACGCCTCTGCACTCTAACCGCATACGCTTCATATCAATAGCCTGGACCAGGGTAACCTTTTCTTCTTTGTGGTTGGAGGCCAGGGGCCGAATGGCCTGGGATCCTCTGCCTGGCTCTCGTGGCCCTCAGGTCTCCACTGTATCTAAGCGGACACTGTTAACATTTATGTTGATGGAGCGTGGACAATGCGGGGTGCATCAGGGTGAAACTCATTAGACTGGCTCACTGGCGGACCAATCTGCAGAGGAGCTAATCCTCCTGACTGGCCAGGGAGGGACACTCCATGCCCAATCTACATGAGTGATTCCCATTTCATTTCCGAATTGTATTCCATCTCAAGATGAAAGCAGCAAGTCTGAACCAAAGTGCATTTTTATGTGCTGCCGTTTTTTTACAGTCTAGCAGGTGTTAGTAGCTTATGTAGCAGCTGCATGTTGGAGCATCTTTTATAGCTCCAGCGGGTGAAATGAGCCTATAAAGCACAGGCATACGGACCTGTGTAGGTGTACTGTTGACCTCAGGAAGCTGACATCAACACAGATATTATGTTTGATGTATATCCAGGTCTACCTAAAGGCAATAAAAAATGGCAACAGCTAGATATAGTCAGAGTAAAATTGTACATCATAAAACCATAGTTTCCTTATTTCCTGCTCACCTGAATTAGACTCAAGTTTACTTTGCTGTTGCCTCCCAAATCAAATATTATTTTGTTAGATTTGGAATTCTCTAGTTTGTTTGTTTCAAGGGATCATTCACTGGAAGTGTAATGAAATTGGTTTGAAATGAGATGAGCATACATAATCAACTGGCATGCTAATGCCAAGCTAGACCCTAATGACTGTTTATTACTGTTTTGAAGCTCATCAATTAAGCAGAATAAAAGGTGCGTGCGTTGTCACAAGGCCTGGATAACAATTACTTAATCAGGTTTACAAATGTCAGTGCTTTAGCAATTTGACAGTTACACTAATGAGGAACTCCAACAACCAACATCGAATACAAACACTTAAAAAAAATAAAATGAATGCAATTATTTTACGGAGTCGAAAGGATATTCAAAACTAAGTCAGTTGAAAGGGGGGATCCAAAGACCTTTTTGCTTGTCACCTTATTTGGTCTTGGGGTTTAGAGGGAAAAACGGTGTTTCAAGATTATAAAGAGTCTCTTTGTTTCAGAGGCTCCTAATCCAGTGATTATTACTGCAGTCTTCATCATTTGTGCTCTGGCTCTGAGATAATGCCTGTGGAATGAATTAGCGGTGTGTTGTTTTAAGACAAGGTGAGACCTAGGGAGCACGCTGGCTAATTACATAGTTGGTCAACTTCTCTCCTAGTTTTATTAGCTCTGAGCTTCAGATAGCCTTGTTTTATTCGCTCGGAATAGAAATATTGACTTTTTAATGCATCCGTAAAGCTGTTTCATTCTACATTTGTCTTTTCTTTGAATTTGAGTAGTGAATTTAGGGTCGAGTGTTTGCTCACGAACAGCTGTTTTGATAGGCAGACGACAGTGGATGGTTTCACAGATGAGGTGTGGAAATTGCAGTTCTGCTGTCGTCACAAAGCTTTTCAACATTGCCAGTGTCTTTTCTACTCTAGCAATGTAACCTTCAAAAACAAATGCATCACTCGCAATAGGCTTTGTTCTGTGGGGGCTGTTGAAGGATGACCACTGAGACTCAGAGGGCTGAGGGAGGAGTAGCAGCTCCCTTAACAACCAGCCTAAGGAGTCCACCAGGAGAGGGGCATCAGGATTCTTAATGCTCTCTACTGGTGAGCGGCAACGGCCCAGCGTGGCCTGATTCTGCCTAGGCTGCTGCTGCTTCCTACCGCAGTGTATCCTGGGATGGTCTCCAGATTTCACTCGAAGCCTGACAGGATGTTTGAGAGCTAGGCCACGTGTAGGAATTGCACTCCCAACAGTTTAGCTGAATTGATCAGCTCCCGCAGTGAAAGAAATACCCTTGCTAACTTTCTCTGCGAGTGTGTATGTGTCTGGGGGAGGGGGGGTCAGAAGAGTTAATGTTCAGACCGCATCTGTAATTGAGAAGCATATCAAATATTTAGACATCACTCTTGGTATGAGGATGATAATTCATGTCTATTGCAGCGTAAAATTGCATCAGCCCAATACTTGTAATGCAAATTCTAATATTTTGTTCACGTATGCATATAGCAGTATTCTAAATAAAGGTATTTGTTCTGTGCCTATAGTGCCAGGATATTCTACAACTACTGTGCAGAATAGCTGTGCTTAGTAACAGGGCAGTCCTCTCAATCTTAACTTCTTTATTGCTCTACTGTCTACCAAAGTCTACTTTACTGAACAGTGTATCTTGATGTGTTATCTTCAGGCAGGAAGTGGTGCATCATTTATGGTAAAAACACTGTCCCCTTTCCAATGTCAAAGGTAAGTGGTGTTCAGCAAGCACTGGATTGGTCCAGAGATAATGGACCCAGTTGGGTAGTATAGCATCCCCATTCCTTGACACACAAACGCACATACACACCACACACACACTGGCAAAGCAGCTGCCTGTTTAATTAGTGAACTCTCCTCCTCCTGAGGCATCAGCCCACAGCACCAACGTGGCCTCGTCCATCAAGCAGCCCTAACTGCCTGGCCTAGATGCTGTTTACTCAGCAAAACCCACCTGAACGTCCATGACTTCCCACCACTAATTGACAGAGAGAGGAGACAATCAAGGGTGGTAGGGTGTGAAGTGGGTGGGATTCACCACTGCTATATCTGTGGAGTTTTCAAGCAGGTTAGGACACTGATGAAATGTGCCCTTGACTGAAGTAAATGCCTTACTTGAGTTGCTCCAGTGGAAACATAAATTATTTCTGTAACGGTTTTCGTCTTCATACGAAGGAGAGTCGGACCAAAATGCAGCGTGTAGATTGCGATCCATGTTTTAATGAACAAACGTAAAACACGAATCAATGCAAACACTACAAAATAAAGAACGTGATGAACGTAACGAAAACCTAAAACAGCCTATCTGGTGAAAAACACATAGACAGGAACAATCACCCACAAACACACAGTGAAACCCAGGCTACCTAAATATGGTTCCCAATCAGAGACAATGACTAACACCTGCCTCTGATTGAGAACCATATCAGGCCAGACATAGAAATAGACAAACAAGACATCCAACATAGAATGCCCACCCAGTTCACGTCCTGACCAACACTAAAACAAGGAAAACACACACAAACGATGGTCAGAACGTGACAGTACCCCCCCTCCAAGGTGCGGACTCCGGACGCACAACTTAAACCTATGAGGGAGGGTGTGGGTGGGCATCTGTCCGCGGTGGCGGCTCTGGCGCTGGACGTGGACCCCACTCCATAACAGTTTTAGTCCACCTCCTTAGCGTCCCTAGATAGGTTACCCTCCTTAAAGACCGCTCGGGACAGAGGGGCAGCTCGGGACAGAGGTAGCTCGGGACTGATGGGTAGCTCAGCACTGAGAGGAAGCTCAGCACTGAGAGGAAGCTCAGCACTGAGAGGAAGCTCAGGCAGGTGGTTGGATCCGGCAGATCCTGGCTGGCTGGCGGTTCTGGAAGAGTCTGGTCGACTGGCGGATCCGGAAGAGTCTGGTCGACTGGCGGATCTGGAAGAGTCTGGTCGACTGGCGGATCTGGAAGAGTCTGGTCGACTGGCGGATCTGGAAGAGTCTGGTCGACTGGCGGATCTGGAAGAGTCTGGTCGACTGGCGGATCTGGAAGAGTCTGGTCGACTGGCGGATCTGGAAGATTCTGGTCGACTGGCAGATCTGGAAGAGTCTGGTCGACTGGCAGATCTGGAAGAGTCTGGTCGACTGGCAGATCTGGAAGAGTCTGGTCGACTGGCAGATCTGGAAGAGTCTGGTCGACTGGCAGATCTGGTAGAGTCTGGTCGACTGGCAGATCTGGTAGAGTCTGGTCGACTGGCAGATCTGGAAGAGTCTGGTCGACTGGCAGATCTGGAAGAGTCTGGTCGACTGGCAGATCTGGAAGAGTCTGGTCGACTGGCAGATCTGGGAGAGTCTGGTCGACTGGCAGATCTGGGAGAGTCTGGTCGACTGGCAGATCTGGCTGCTCCATGCTGACTGGCTGCTCCATGATGACTGGCAGCTCTGGCTGCTCCATGCTGACTGGCTGCTCCATGCTGACTGGCAGCTCTGGCTGCTCCATGCTGACTGGCTGCTCCATGCTGACTGGCAGCTCTGGCTGCTCCATGCTGACTGGCTGCTCCATGCTGACTGGCAGCTCTGGCTGCTCCATGCTGACTGGCTGCTCCATGCTGACTGGCAGCTCTGGCTGCTCCATGCTGACTGGCTGCTCTGGCTGCTCCATGCTGACTGGCTGCTCCATGCTGACTGGCTGCTCCATGCTGACTGGCGGCCCTGGCTGCTCCATGCTGACTGGCGGCCCTGGCTGCTCCATGCTGACTGGCGGCCTTGGCTGCTCCATGCTGACTGGCGGCCCTGGCTGCTCCATGCTAACTGGCAGCTCTGGCGGCTCCTTGCAGACTGGCAGCTCTGGCGGCTCCTTGCAGACTGGCAGCTTTGGCGGCATCCTGCAGACAGGCAGCTCTGGCGGCTCCTTGCAGACTGGCAGCTCCTTACAGACTGGCAGCTCTATGCAGACTGGCAGCTCCTTGCAGACTGGCAGCTCCTTGCAGACTGGCAGCTCCTTGCAGACTGGCAGCTCTATGCTAACTGGCAGCTCTATGCTAACTGGCAGCTCTATGCTAACTGGCAGCTCTATGCTAACTGGCAGCTCTGAACAGGCGGGAGACTCCGGCAGCGCTGTAGAGAAGGAAGGCTCTAACAGCGCTAAACAGGCGGGAGACTCCGACAGCGCTGGAGAGGAGGAAGGCTCTGGCAGCGCTGGACAGGCGAGGCGCACTGTAGGCCTGATGCGTGGTGCTGGCACTGGTGGTACTGGGCCGAGGACACGCACAGGAAGCCTGGTGCGGGGAGCTGCTACCGGAGGGCTGGGGTGTGGAGGTGGTACTGGAAAAACCGGACCGTGCAGGCGCACTGGAGCTCTTGAGCACCGAGCCTGCCCAACCTTACCCGGTTGAATGCTCACGGTCGCCCTGCCAGTGCGGCGAGGTGGAATAGCCCGCACTGGACTATGCAGGCGAACCGGAGACACCGAGCGCAAGGCTGGTGCCATGTAAGCCGGCCCAAGGAGACGCACTGGGGACCAGCTGCGTAGAGCCGGCTTCATGGCATTAGGCTCGACGCTCAATCTAGCCCGGCCGACACGCGGAGCTGGAATATACCGCACCGGGCTATGCACCCGCACTGGAGACACCGTGCGCACCACTGCATAACACGGTGCCTGTCCGGTCTCTCTAGCCCCCCGGTAAGCACAGGGAGTCTGCCCAGGTCTCCTACCTGGCATAGCCATACTCCCTGTTAGCCCCCCCCCAAGAAATTTCTGGGGCTGCCTCTCGGGCTTCCTTGCCAGCCGTGTTCCCTCATATCGCCGGCTCCTCTCTCCGGCTGCCTCTGCTCTCCTAAGTGCCTCCACCTGTTTCCATGGGAGGCGATCTCTTCCAGCCAGTATCTCCTCCCAAGTGTAACAGCCCTTGCCATCTAAAACGTCCTCCCATGTCCATTCCTCTTTACGCTGCTGTTGCTGCCTGTTGACACGCTGCTTGGTCCGTTGGTGGTGGGTGATTCTGTAACGGTTTTCGTCTTCATACGAAGGAGAGTCGGACCAAAATGCAGCGTGTAGATTGCGATCCATGTTTTAATGAACAAACGTAAAACACGAATCAATGCAAACACTACAAAATAAAGAACGTGATGAACGTAACGAAAACCTAAAACAGCCTATCTGGTGAAAAACACATAGACAGGAACAATCACCCACAAACACACAGTGAAACCCAGGCTACCTAAATATGGTTCCCAATCAGAGACAATGACTAACACCTGCCTCTGATTGAGAACCATATCAGGCCAGACATAGAAATAGACAAACAAGACATCCAACATAGAATGCCCACCCAGTTCACGTCCTGACCAACACTAAAACAAGGAAAACACACACAAACGATGGTCAGAACGTGACAATTTCATTCTAAGCCATTCTAAGTGATCCCTGGTCATGACCCCACTCTCCGGGGGTGTCTCTGGGGGAGTGGGATATGCAAAAAACTAAAAATCCCTCCACACACTTTGTGTGAAACAAGACAAATATAACTCACCCCCCTAGTTGATCTTTTGAAGTCATTATGTGTCCAAAGCTTGGTTCAATCTATTTATGCAGCAATATCAAGATAGTGGGATTGTTGAAGTTGGTTTATCTGATCAGAGTCATGTTATCGGATTATTTCACTGATAGCTGTCAAGGATGCATCTCAACTCTCGTGGCATCCTCTTGTCATTGTCTCCGTTCCTTAATCTCTCCACTAATCTGAAAACAGGCCTTGGATATGCTGCTTTCACCTATCAGGCATCATGGAAGCTACATCTGCAATGTGTTGTCCTCAAAACTTCTGAAAATGCCTGATGGGTTCTAAAATCTTTCCAAAATTAAGACTTGGATTATTGACATTTTGTGCATTGTTTTGCATGACTAATAACTTTGGGATCATTGGGTAACACATTGATAGTTCGTGCTCATTAAAGTTTGGGTTGAGAGTGAGAAATGAACACATGAAGCCAATTTGAACCACCAGGAAGGGTGTACTTGCTAGGAGTGCTAGGAGTTTCCACCTGGATTAGCCTATAAAACGTACTAATTGGATATGTTAACAGTTTCAGATTATTTATTTTTCACCTACAAAATAGTTAATTCTGTATTTGTGTGATGAGCAGTAGAACCAACATAGTTTTGGGCGTTTGATTTATTATGTCAGTGTGCTTGCTTATTTCAATGATGTAGTCTTTCTACTTTGTTTCAACATCATGTACCTTCCTATAAACCCATGCTTGACAGAGGCGGAACAGTATATTCTGTTCTCCAGTTCTTTAACTGGATACCTGTAGTGAATAAACGCCAGTGTTCGCTAAAATATAATTATGCTCAATGTTATGGTATTTGTTATGTAGGTATTTGTTTATTTTCATTATATCCTACAGTGAGACTAAATACCCTTTATAACAAAGCCCTGTTTGTTTCTCCCTGGACTCCTATTCATGACTCAGTCCTCCATAAATCCACTTTGTTTTGCTGTCATCTGATACTTTCTCATTCACTGCCCTTGATTGAAACCGGGTAATTAGGTAATTGACCCAGGAACCTTGAGTGTGTCTGGCGACGCCGTACGTGGCTGGCTGCGTGCAAAATCCTTCCGAACTTCAATTCCTCCTTGAAGGAGCTACAGGTTTTTATTATTCAAGTCACTCCCAGGATGTAATCTCTGTTTCCGTCTAGTTCTGTGCTTAATGTCTCTGCCGAGGCATTAGTCTTTGGAGCTCTCTTGCTTTTGCTGTCTGCTCTTGATACATTTCACACAGCCAGAGGAGAAAGGCAGGGGAGCTGTCTATTCTGTTCGCACCCTGGAAGAAAATACTTCCTGGATTGGAAAAACAAAGCTTCTGAACATAGGTGATGATTGCGAAGAGTCTGGTGCCTCAAAATAACCTACACTATAGGCTTGGATTCTCTGAAGGAACTTTTCCAAAGTTGGATTAAAACGGGATGGATTTGAAGAAGACTTTACATATTAATATAGCCAATATCCTCTGTGCTTTTCACCTTAATCCACAGCCAGGTTATATCCTACAGTTCCCAAAATGTAAGCCCACATTTATTTATTATCCATAAAGGCATGAAGTGCCTAACAACTACACTGAGTCTACCAAACATTAGGAACACCTTTCTAATATTGCGTTGCACCACAACGCCCCTACCTTTTGCCCTCAGAACAGCCTCAATTTGTTGGGGCAAGGTGTCGAAAGTGTTCCTCAGGGATGCTGGCCCATGTTGACGCCAATACTTCCCACAGTTGTCAAGTTGGCTGGATATCCTTTGGGTGGTGGACTATTCTTGATACACACGGAAACTGTTAAGCATGAAAACCCCAGCAGTTCTTGACACAAACTGGTGCTCCTAACATCTACTACCATGCCCTGTTCAAAGGCACTTAAATATTTTGTAATGCACATTCAACCTCTGAATTGCACACACACAATCCACATCTCAATTGAATCGAGGCTTAAAAATCCTTTAACTTGTCTCCTCCCCTTCATCTACACTAGGGTTGAGTGGAGGGAACCCGGTTACCGAGATTTACCGCCCAAAACCACTCCGTTTTCCCGGGATAAGTAACTGCCAGATACTGGTAAATTATGCTAAATAATTTTTATGAACAGCATGGCGTGAAATGAAACTGCTAAATTATATGAGATGTCTAAATCTGCCTTCTCTACGGCCTCTGCATGATGAATCATCAACCCTCAGGGTGGGGACAGACAGCCCATCTCAGTATGGAGCACAGTACACAATGCATGTAGACTCATCATCTCACCATGCTAACTTTTTTCCCCCTTCTGACAGGTACATTTGCTGCAGCATAGCCTATGATACAGTAATATATAGAACGAATGTGCATCTAATTTACCATCTCCATCTGGCTTTCGAGAGTCACCTTGTTTTTTCATTGCCAAGATGTATTTTTTAATTGCAGCTGCAGAGTTTTAAACCATCACTTGAATATCATTGCTTTAAATCAGTGCACGCGCAAACACTCTTGCACTCGCTCGCAACCACAACCTACCTGCCAGTGATTGAGAGTACCTGCATAGAAGAATGGGAGAAACTCCCCAAATACAGGTATGCCAAGCTTGTAGCGTCATTCCCAAGAAGACTCAAGACTGTATTCACTGCCAAAGGTGCTTCAACAAAGTACTGATTAAAGGGTCTGACAACATTTATAAATGTGATATTCAAGCTTTTAATTTTTTAAAATAAATTTGCTAAATTTCAAAAAACCTGATTTTGCTTTGTCATTACAGGGTATTGTGTGTAGATTGATGAGGAAAAATATTAATTTAATATATTTTAGACTAAAGCTGTACCGTAACAAAATGTGGAGAAAGGGAAGGGGTCTGAATACTTTCCGAATGCAGCGTAGATGTCCGAGCCTACCTCTTCCAGGTAATACATTCAGTGTAGTGTTAGCCTTATGACTCATATTTAGATAATTAATGATGGGGTATGCATAATAAACTTCTAATTTATACCCTCTGTCTCTTGCTCAATACACAAGGACCTGTTCTCCGCTGGCCTCTCCTTAAAAAAACACTCCTTAGCTCTTGGAGTCCCAAGCAGGAAAAAGCTAGACTTGAATAACTTGCTGGACATTATTTATTTTAGCATTTCTTATACCAATAGACTATACGAAGAGGGATGCAATCTCTTTTTTGCTGAATGTTAAATTCAGCAGCCAATAGAACTCTCTGGTACTTTGAAAGAAGAGTGAACACGCGATGGTGGTAGGCTACAGCAGTTATTAATTCAGAACCAGAACCATTCAATCTTCTTGAAGAGACGTGAAAGCCTTCTGCATCTAATTCTAGTCCTATATTATTCAAGGACAATAGAATGATGACGATAAGGACAACAAAATGTATTTCATTTAGCTGTTGAAAGGATGGAAGGAATGTTGTAATACTAGAGAAAGAGGAGTTAGGCTAATAACATTAGGGGAAATATTATGTATATATGAGTCAGCCTACTAATTTTACATAAAGGCCCTATTATATTTCAAAATCAAATTCGCTAGCCTACAGTGCTTTCGGTAAGTATTCAGACCCCTTGACCTTTGCCACATTTTGTAATGCTACAGCCTTATTCTAAAACGGATTTTGGGAGTTTCTTCCATTCTTCTTTGCAGATCCTCTCAAGCTCTGTCAGGTTGGATGGGGAGCGTCGCTGCACAGCTATTTTCAGGTCTCTCCTGAGATGTTCGATCGGGTTCAAGTCTGGAATCTGGCTGGGCCACTCAAGGACATTCAGAGATTTGTCCAGAGATTTGTCCCGAAGCCACTCCTGCATAGTCTTGGCTGTGTGCTTAGGGTCGTTGTCCTGTTGAAAGGTGAACCTTTGCCCCAGTCAGGTACTGAGCGCTCTGGAGCAGGTTTTCATCAACAATCTCTTTTGTACTTTGCTCATTTAATCTTTCCCTCGATCCTGACTAGTCTCCCAGTCCCTGCCACTGAAAAACATCCCCACAGAAGGACGCTGCCACCACCATGCTTCACCGTATGGATGGTGCCAGGTTTACTCCAAATGCGATGCTTGGCATTCAGGCCAAATAGTTTAATATTGGTTTCATCAGACCAGAGAATCTTCTTCCTCATGGTTTGAAAGTCCTTTAGGTGCCTTTGGGCATACTCCAAGTGTGCTGTCATGTGCCTTTTACTGAGAAGTGGCTTCCGTCTGGCCAGTCTACCATAAAGGCCTGATTGGTGGAGTACTAAAGAGACGGTTGTCCTTCTGGAAGGTTCTATCTCAACAGAGGACCTCTGGAGCTCTGTCAGAGTAATCATTGGGCTGTTGGACCTCTACAGACAATTCCTTCGACCTGATGGCTTGATTTTTGCTCTGACATGCACCAATCAACTCTTGGACCTTATATAGACAGGTGTGTGCCTTTCCAAATCATGTCCAATCAATTGAATTTACCATAGGTGGACTACAAGTTGTAGAAACATCTCAGGGATGATCATGTCAATCCCTGATTTGTTTCACCTGTTCCTGTTATTGTCTCCACCCCCTCCAGGTGTCACTTATTTTCCCTGGTGTATTTATCCCTGCTTTTCTTGTCTCTCTGTGCCAGTTCGTTGTGTATGTTAGTCAAGTCAACCAGTGTGTTTTTCCCATACTCCTTTTGATATTCTCTTTTTGATAGTCCTTCACGGTTTTGACCCCTGCCTGACTCTGGACTACTTTCCCGCCTGCCTGATCATCCTGCCTGCCCTCACCTTGATTCTGCCTGCCCTTCGGTACCTTTTGATGTCTGAAATGGTTTTGACCCTTTCTCCTGTCCACAACCATCCTATTGGATTAATAAATACTGAACCGGCCAACCGTCTGCCTCCTGTGTCTGCATCTGGGTCTCGCCTTGTCATGATAGATCAATGGAAAATGGATGCACCTGAGCTCATTTTCGAAATTCTCATAATAAAGTGTTTGAATACTTTTTTAAATAAGGTTTTTCTGTTTATTTTTTTAAACATTTGCAAAAATATAAAACCTGTTTTCTCTTTGTCATTATGGGGTGTTGAGTGTAGGTTCCTGGGGATTTGTTTTATTTAATCCATTTTTAGAATAGGACTAACATAACAAAATGTGGGGGAAAATCAAGGGGTCTGAATACTTCCCGAAGGCACTGTATATGTACTTAATGTTTTGTATACTCAGTGTATGTAGCTTGTATCGTCAAGCTTTTTACCCAACCCACTAATATAGAGCAAAAAAGCTGCACTTTTACTAATTTGAAAAGCCGACAAATTGATGTGCATTTTGGGAAGAGCCATGATGTCTTGTGGAGTCCCTCACCTTCAATGTTGTACTGTTTCTTTTACAAGGTGTTCGTTGTTATGAGGCTTGTAGCAGTGATTACAATGAAACATGTTTTAATGGCATTACACAAGATGGATTAGGGCTAGTTACACATCAGTCACAATGGACTGTCTCTGAGGAGCCACGGCACACACTTCTAATTCCTTCTATTTCAGGTTTCTCTGTCGCCGTTGCCAATGTGTGTTGGACTGGAGATGTTAACAGCCTGTACAGTAAGCCCCCAGGGTAGACACTGCATTAACTAACAGGCTGTATAGCCTCCAGGGTAGACACTGCATTAACTAACAGGCTGTACAGCCTCCAGGGTAGACACTGCATTAACTAACAGGCTGTACAGTAAGCCCCCAGGGGAGACAATGCATTAACTAACAGGTTGTACAGTAAGCCCCCAGGGCAGACAATGCATTAACTAACAGGCTGTACAGTAAGCCCCCAGGGGAGACAATGCATTAACTAACAGGCTGTACAGTAAGCCCACAGGGGAGACAATGCATTAACTAACAGGCTGTACAGTAAGCCCCCAGGGCAGACAATGCATTAACTAACAGGCTGTACAGTAAGCCCCCAGGGCAGACAATGCATTAACTAACAGGCTGTACAGCATTCAGGGCAGACAATGCATTAACTAACAGGCTATACAGTAAGCCCCCAGGGCAGACAATGCATTAACTAACAGGCTGTACAGCCCCCAGGGTAGACACTGCATTAACTAACAGGCTGTACAGCCCCCAGGGTAGACACTGCATTAACTAACAGGCTGTACAGTAAGCCCCCAGGGCAGACAATGCATTAACTAACAGGCTGTACAGCCCCCAGGGTAGACACTGCATTAACTAACAGGCTGTACAGCCTCCAGGGTAGACACTGCATTAACTAACAGGCTGTACAGTAAGCCCCCAGGGGAGACAATGCATTAACTAACAGGTTGTACAGTAAGCCCCCAGGGCAGACAATGCATTAACTAACAGGCTGTACAGTAAGCCCCCAGGGCAGACAATGCATTAACTAGCAGGCTGTACAGTAAGCCCCCAGGGCAGACAATGCATTAACTAACAGGCTGTACAGTAAGCCCCCAGGGCAGACAATGCATTAACTAACAGGCTGTATAGTAAGCCCCCAGGGCAGACAATGCATTAACTAGCAGGCTATACAGTAAGCCCCCAGGGCAGACAATGCATTAACTAACAGGCTGTACAGCCCCCAGGGTAGACACTGCATTAACTAACAGGCTGTACAGCCCCCAGGGTAGACACTGCATTAACTAACAGGCTGTACAGTAAGCCCCCAGGGCATACAATGCATTAACTAACAGGCTGTACAGTTAGCCCCCAGAGTAGACACTGCATTAACTAACAGGCTGTACAGCCTCCAGGGTAGACAATGCATTAACTAACAGGCTGTACAGCCCCCAGGGCAGACACTTCATTAACTAACAGGCTGTACAGCCTCCAGGGTAGACACTGCATTAACTAACAGGCTGTACAGTAAGCCCCCAGGGGAGACAATGCATTAACTAACAGGTTGTACAGTAAGCCCCCAGGGCAGACAATGCATTAACTAACAGGCTGTACAGTAAGCCCCCAGGGCAGACAATGGATTAACTAGCAGGCTGTACAGTAAGCCCCCAGGGCAGACAATGCATTAACTAGCAGGCTGTACAGTAAGCCCCCAGGGCAGACAATGCATTAACTAACAGGCTGTACAGTAAGCCTCCAGGGCAGACAATGCATTAACTAACAGGCTGTATAGTAAGCCCCCAGGGCAGACAATGCATTAACTAACAGGCTGTACAGTAAGCCCCCAGGGCAGACAATGCATTAACTAACAGGCTGTACAGTAAGCACCCAGGGGAGACACGGCATTTACCAACAGCTATGTCAACATCTCCTCAGTAAAATGGGTAGAGGACTGTTTAGGTTCAATTTAAATCAAGTTAAACCAGATTCACGCTAATATGACTTGCATGGTTTTTTCTCCCTTTTGTCATATTGAAGCCAACTTCTTAGGAACAGTTTCCCCTGGGGATGTTTGACGAGGCTTTGAAATGAGAGCCTCATTGTTTGACTGCATTTGTTTCTTGTTGTTTTTGGTGGTATGCTTATGAGGCATTTTTTGGTATTGAATGAATTAGTTTTGTAGATGAATGATTTTGAAATGGACAAATGTTCACATTGTGATTCATCATTGGATTAGCTAGCTTTTCAGTTATGATTACAGTTTAGAGTCTTTTGATCAGTCTCACTACAACTAACCTACATGTTGCATTCAAACATGGGAAAGAAGAGCAGGTCTCAGGACTTAATGTCTTGAAATAACCTTTCCAAAAGAATAGCTTGAAATTACAAATAAGAGCTTGCTGCCTATTTATTTCAGCTGGCATCTTTTAAGCTCGGTCATGAAATAGCAATGCACTTCCTCCAATGAGCATTTGCATACATTACATTGGAACTAGTTGACATTATTACAGTAATTAGTTAGTGTTATAAAAGTAAGTGGGGTATGCAGTGGAAGAATGACAGGCTTTGTGTGTGGCAGGCTTTCAGTGGAGCACTGAATGCATGAATGGCTGGCATTTCTGACACTCAATAGCTACGCCTCTGTATAATTAGACTGGCTTCATTTAGCTAATGCCATTGTTGTCCTTGGAGCTAAGCTCCTTGTGAGAAGCTCTTATGACTGAATGGACCAGTAGGTTGGGGAGGGGGTTGATAGTTACATATCACGATTATTATTTTGGACAATATTTTCATCCTATAGCTGGTTCTCCATCTTCTTTTTATAGAGCCAAGGTGTTATCAGCACTTATTTCCATGAATTATCCAAATATATTTGCTCCTGCTCTCTTTTGTGTCTCTGCGGCAGTCATACACTGAGTGTACAAAACATTAAGAACACCTGCTCTATCCATGTAAAAGCTGATGTCCCTTCTTGATGTCACCTGTTAAATCCACTTCAATCAGTGTAGATGAAGGGGAGGAGTCAGGTTAAAGACGTGTTTTTAAGCCTTGAGACAATTGAAACATGGAATGTGATGTTACGTTACAGTCTTATTCTAAAATGGATTTAGTTGAGGAGGGAAAAAAGACATCTACAGTGCATTCGAAAAGTTTTCAGACGCCTTCCCCCTTTCTCCACATTTTTTTACGTTACAGCTTTAGTCTAAAATGTATTAAATTAATGTTTTTCCTCATCAATCTTCACACAATACCCTATAATGACAAAACAAAAACAGATTTTTAGACATTTTTTCAGATGTATTAAAAATAAAAATACAACAACCGGAGCGGTGTGCGATGTGCACGTCTACGGAGCCTGACCAGGAGGCCGCTCCGTCTGCCTCTTCTGCGGCGCCTTTGTTTTGGGTCGGCTTCTGGGATTAGATCCATTGTCCTGGGTGGTGGTCCAAACAGAGGATCCGCTTCAGGAAAGTCGTATTCTTGGTCGTAGTGTTGGTAAGTTGACTTCGCTCTTAAATCCAATAGTTCCTCCCGGCTGTAATAATGTATGTAATGTAAGTAATAATACATTTAAAAAAAATACTGTATAGTTTTCGAAGGCGAGGCGACCATCTCTGTCGGCGTCATCTTGTAAATGATGTCCAATCAATCGAATTTACCACAGGTGGACTCATATCAAGTTGTAGAAACATCTCAAGGATGGTCATTGGAAACAAGATGCACCTGAGCTTAATTTCGAGTCTCATAACAAAGGGTCTGAATTCTCATGTAAATAAGGTATTTCTGTTTTTTATTTTGAATAAATTTGCAAACATTTCTAAATACCACTTTTTGCCAAGTCATTATGGGGTATTGCGTGTAGATTGAGGGGAAAACATTTAATTTATTCAATTTTAGAATAAGGTAGCAACATAACAAAATGTAGAAAAGGGGAAGGGGTCTGAGAATGCACTGTATTTCCCTTGTGCATCACAAAAATGGTCCACCACCCAAAGGACATCCAACCAACGTGACACAACAGTGGGTAGCACTGGAGTCAACATCAGCCAGCGTCCCTGTGGAACACTTTCAACTTATTGTAGAGTCCATACCCCAAACGAATTGAGACTGTTCTGTGTCAAACAAGTGGGGGTGTTATCATGTCGTGAGGTCCCTGGCAAGTCCCAGCCCTACCTGTAGATATCTGGAAGGCACCATGGGAATTGACAAAGTTCAGATGTGGCTTGTGACCTTTCAATCAAAGTTATCAACTTCTCAGTGTGTTCGTGTGGTTTCGTATACAGTATGTACCCGTCAAAGATCCTTTATCTGTTCTCGATGTTCAAAGATCAGTGTAAAACTCTTCATTGTGCACTGTCACTCATGAATATGCATGAATTGCAGTTAAGTCGTAACGGAGGAAACTTATACACAAATGTCTACGCACTGACAGAGCTCCTAGAACGATTTTAATACAGTAGGCTGTGATCTTTAAACTGGAAATGGCTTCCTAAATCCTTAAAAGCACCATATAATTAATATATGATCGGTGAGTAGTTTTATTACTCCTTATATTGCCACTATGTAGCTAGTCACCTTGTCAAGTTCAGGGGTTTTATTACAACTTTAATGGATTATGATGAGTACAATTGTGATTAATGTTTTCTCGCTCTCCCACAGCCCACTGTTGATTTTACCATCAGGGGGAGGCTGTATTTCCCTTTTGAGCAGCTACAGGAGTACATATGATTGGTAAATTGAGTTCACCGCTGAGATTGAATGCAGTGACCCCCATCGAACTCAAACAGTGTAATGGTTTCTTAAGCACACACCATATATTTTGGAGCAGGACCGGAGGCGGAGGCGGCGGCATGGACAGTAGGTCTGTCTGCAGAGACAAGAGCTGAGGCCATGGAATGCAAAGATGAGAATCGGATGCTTTAGAGGCTCTGCCTTCACTGTTGAACGTGCTTCTCAGGGTTCTCTAATTATACTCATCATAATCCATTGAAGTTGCAATAGAAACCCTGAACTTCATGAGCTAGCCGCATAGTGGCAATATAGGTCTATGTGCCTTTTTTCTAACAAGGGTTGATTATTTTGATTGTGTAATCTGCCACAACAAAGGGTCCACAATTCAGTGGGGACTTTCCAACAATAGCTTGTCTGTAGTGTACAGTATGTGCCTATAATGTGGCTGTGTGATTGACATTTTTACTAATTCCAATCGGTCTCCTTCATGTTAACGCATCTGACAAATGTCGACACTTGTCCGCATTCATTCCTAGGGGTGAGTGACAGATCACAGCATGTATGTGAAGAGGTGTGCAGCCAAGAACAGGGAGACGATGGAGGGGGGAAAGAGACGGAGGGAGGAAATGGGCCACATTATCCATAATCCAGTCACAGCTGTCTTGATTTTGGTGATACCTCTACCGCAGTTTCCCTCTAATAGCTCGATTTTTCATGGCGGAAAACACCCTGCCACCACCGACATGATGTACGACAACGTCTCTGTTTTCACCCCCAACCTCCCGTCGCGCTGTTCCTGATCCCTTTTTTCACTACAACCCCATGTCTCACACTTTCCCGCTCTCTCTCTAACTCTCACACCTTTCTCACACCTCTCTCTTTCTCTCACATCTCTCTCAAATCTCTCTTTCTCGCTCTCACACTTCTCTCACACCTTTCTCTCACACACTTTTCTCACACCTCTCTCTCTCTCTCTCTCTCTCAATCTTTTGCGTTCTAGTTTGACAAAGCATATGCCTACAGCATCTGCCACATGTTTGGGAAGGAAGGCAAGCGCACAGACTACACCCCCTACAGTTGCATGAAGGTGATTTTGTCAAACCCACCCAGCCAAGGCGACCAGCACGGTGAGGCATGGGCCTGGAGACGTGCTGCTTGAAAAGGGTTATGTTTGCATGCAATACAGTTTTCCTATGAACCCAGTCATAGCAAATGCAAGACAGTGTTTTGAGTTCAATGTATAATAATTTGATGCATGCAAAAATTCCATTGTCCTGGCATAGGAGCGGGTCCCTCTGTTACGATGTTCATCTGACAAACCAATGTGGTTCATGTTATTGATAATATTATTTTAGCAGGTCTTGTGAATCTGCCATCCCCTCAGTTATAATGTATCTCTCTCTTCCCCCTGTCTAACCCCCACCCCCTCTCTCTCCCTATCCCGTCTCACTCTATGACATGTAGGTTGCAGGGTGTCCATTCCGACGCAGTGACCCAGAGCTGCTGAAGCAGAAGCTGCAGTCTTATAAGGTCTCGCCCAGCGGCATCAGTCAGGTAGGTTTGGCTCAGAACACAACACCCTCTAAAACGTCTGTTGTTAACCCATGACACAATGCAACATCAGCTCACTGCAGTTGTCACTAATATGCTCAGACAATCCCATCAACCATATTTCCTTTGTATTAATGAATCTAATTTAACCTGGTGGTCTTATTGACATTTAGATATAAACTCTGCAAAAAAAGAAACCTCTCACTGTCAACTGAGTTTATTTTCAGCAAACTTAACATGTGTAAATATTTGTATGAACATAACAAGATTCAACAACTGACACATAAACTGAACAAGTTCCACAGACGTGACTAATAGAAATTGAATAATGTATCCCTGAACAAAGGGGGTGGGGTCAAAATCAAAAGTAACAGTCAGTATCTCATCCTCATGGACTGCACCAGATTTGCCAGTTCTTGCTGTGAGATGTTACCCCACTCTTCCATAAAGGCACCTGCAAGTTCCCGGACATTTCTGTGAGGAATGGCCCTAGCCCCCCCCCCCCCCCCCCCCCCCCCCCCCTTCCGATCCAACAGGTCCCAGGCGTGATCAATGGGATTGACATCTGGGCTCTTCGCTGGCCGTGGCAGAACACCGAAATTCCTGTCTTGCAGGAAATCAAGCACAGAACGAGCACTATGGCTGGTGGCATTGTCATGCTGGAGGGTCATGTCAGGATGAGCCTGCAGGAAGGGTACCACATGAGGGAGGAGGATGTCTTCCCTGTAACGCACAGCGTTGAGATTGCCTGGAATGACAACAAGCTCAGTCCGATGATGCTGTGACACACCGCCCCAGATCATGACGGACCCTCCACCTACAAATCGATCCCGCTCCAGAGTACAGGCCTTGGTGTTATGCTCATTCCTTCGATGATAAACGCGAATCCGACCATCACCTCTGGTGAGACAAAACCACAACTCGTCAGTGAAGAACACTTTTTTCCAGTCCTGTCTGGTCCAGCGATGGTGGGTTTGTGCCCATAGGCGATGTTGTTGCCGGTGATGTTTTTTTCTTAGGTCTTGGCTGATTTCTTTTGATTTTCCCATGATGTCAAGCAAAGAGGCAATAAGTTTGAAGGTAGGCCTTGAAATACTTCCACAGGTATACCTCCAATTGACTCAGGCTAATTAACATAATTTATCAGAGGCTTCTATAGCCATGACATCATTTTCTGGAATTTTCCAAGCTGTTTATAGGCACAGTCAACTTAGTGTATGTAAACTTCTGTCCCACTGGAATTGTGATACGGTGAAATAATCTGTCTGTAAACAATTGTTGGAAAAAATGACTTGTCATGCACAAAGTAGATGTCCTAACCGACTTGCCAAAACTATAATTTGTTAACAAGAAATGTGTATAGTGGTTGTAAAACGAGTTTTAATGACTCCAACCTAAGAGTATGTAAACTTCCGACTTCAACTGTATAGACCAGTCCTAGATGGCAAAAAACAAACACACATTACGGACATAACGTGAAAACTATAAACTCACCAAAACTCAGGCTTACATAAGTCTGACTCAAGTTGCTCCCCATGACAATACCAGAAAAAGTGGAAAGGAAGAAAGTTTTGTTCTCTAATAGTTAGGTGTACTATAGATTAGAATATGTATTCTGTACAGCACAAAATGTAGATTGTCATCACACTTTCTACAAGGTTGACTGATTTGTATTACACTAGGGAAAGTGAGGAATTAATGACTTTTTCCCAGATCTTAGTAAAACAATACAGTTTTAATGTGTATGCACCAGAAGCTGTTATCTGTTAACCATATTTTTTATCAAGTGTTTATTTAATACAGGTTTAACCAATTTTCTGAAATCAAATTAGTTTCAGTTGACTTCAGATGCAATTTTCCTCAGGGATTGTTAGCCTCGTCAGTTGTGTTTGGGTAGTTTTAGCATTGATATCCTGTGTGCAGTTGAAACCTACAGTGCTCCAGCTTAGAGCCCAGCTTTTATATATGAGCAGCTCAGCTTAGTGAGATTACAGCTTTGACCGCCTCAGCATTCGTGTCTTTTAAAATGAATCGAGGCATATTTTCAACTGCACTTTTTAAGCACTTTCGATGTGTTCTCTCAACACATTAAACTGGGTTCAATGGTGCATGTAATGAAATAAAGTTCTACGGCCTTGCTGTTACGTTCTCATGGAGTTATGGACCTTTAGGATGTTCATTTAATTCACGGTCCCCTTTTTAATTGGGCCATAAAGTTCACTGTTTAAAGTCTGGTGTGAAGAACATGTACACGCAGCCTAACATCCCAAAGTATACTCGAGAAATATAATGTTTCAAAGTCGTTTTGAAGTGTTCTGACGGGCAATGACATCTAGCAAAGGTTTCAAAAAGAAGAAAGTGTTTTTTTGTGGTAATGTTTTCCTATTCTACCTTGACTAACACAATGCAGTATGGGAGAGCAACCTGAATTGGCAATATATTTTAATTAGAGTCTAGTAATCATGTTATTGTGTATTCTCTGTGGAGATCTAATATAGCATGGTATAATACAAGATCAGTAATGTTAAGTCTAATTCTGCTACTTCACGTATTAAAAGTGCAAGATTGCTCCTTTTAATAGTGCTTTTAATATGGCTCCCAAGTGGTGCAGCGGTCTAAGGCACTGCATCTCAGTGCAAGAGGCGTCACTATAGTCCCTGGTTTGAATCCAGGCTGTATCACATCTGGCTGTGATTGGGAGTCCCAGAGGGCGGCGCACAATAGGCTGTCATTGTAAATAAGAATTTGTTCTTAGCTGACTTGCCTAGTAAAATAAAGGATAAAATAGTTGTAGGCTATATTTTCTATTGGCTTGTCACCAAAAACACTCAAAAACTTTTACACTCACAAACTTTTACAGACGGATCAGTTGCCGCCTGGTACGGCAACTGATCCGCCCACAACCGTAAGGCTCTCCAGAGGTTAGTGAGGTCTGCACAACGCATCACTGGGAGCAAACTACCTGCCCTCCAGGACACCTACACCACCCGATGTCACAGGAAGGCCATAAAGATCATCAAGGACAACAACCACCCGAGCCACTGCCTGTTCACCACGCTATCATCCAGAAGGCGAGGTCAGTACAGGTGCATCAAAGCAGGGACCAAGAGATTGAAAAACAGCTTCTAACTCAAGGCCATCAGACTGTTAAACAGCCACCACTAACATTGAGTGGCTGCTGCCAACATACTGACTCAACTCCAGCCACTTTAATAATGTAAAATTGATGTAAAAATGTATCACTAGCCACTTTCAACAATGTAACTTAATGTAATGTTTACATACCCTACATTACTCATGTCATATGTATTGTCATGACATTGGCCTGGGGGTAGGTTTATGACAGTCATAAATACCTCTTCCCCCCTTTTTCTTCTCTCTACCCTACTGATGTTACATTTGCAAACCCCTTGGTTAACATAGAGATTCTGGGAACATCAGAAGGTGGGGGGAAATTAACTATATTCTGTTAATCCAACCAATTGAACATATGCGGCGGCACTTAATGAATATGATGTCAGTTCGGTTGTAATCTGAGACATTCTCATCAATGACAAGATGACATAAACTCTGCAGTGGAAAGTCTACACATCAGAGTTATCGGATTCACATGGAATTGTTGTTCCAATTAAATGTTTGAACATGAAATTATTGGTGACTGGACATGTGATTTTAGCTTCTAAAATGTGAGAATTGGGTTTTCATAAGGTTAGTGCTCAATCAGTGGCCCGCCCCTGTGAAGAGTCATGGGTTATAAAACTTTTCAAACACGCCCTCCTCTCCCTTCCCATATAAAGCCTTGACAACAATATAACCTTCTGTTCTGAGGATGTGAGGACGACGGTCCAATGTCAGAATGGTTCAGATAATAACTACAGAACGAAGCCAACATCAGCGTGAGCTTTGGTTGCGAATGGTATGAACTTTGAACTCTTATTCACTACAGAAGTGATACCTCCTAGCCGTTAAGTTAGCAACAGCAGCTGCAAACGAGGTTAGGAAGGAACAGACAGAGTATCCCGTCTATCACACAACGACGTTACTACAACGTATCCAATTGACCACCAGAGACATTCTTCAAAGGACTTGGTTTGGCAACACGGCCTTCCATCTACCACCAACCTACCGAAGCGCAGCTCAGAGTAAATATTTATTGCATTTTTCTTTTCCAAATGGGCGGTAATTTAGAATGCATAATATACTGTATTTACGATAGCACAGCTTCTTCCTTTGTTACTCAGTCTTCCCGCTCTTTCACTCAAACCCAGCCCTTTTCTTTTGTGTAACAATCTGTCATATCTGTTCCGCCCGCCAGGGATGTTTTCCTTTATGACGTAATTTGTAATCAAGTTATGATTTATTATGTGTTTGTGTAATTCTGTGTGATTAATTAGGTATTTAGTAAATAAATAATTAAACGCAATTTTGTATTGCTGATTCAACTTGTTAGCCAGGGTTCGTGAAGATATCCAAGAATTTACAACTTTCAGATGAGACTGAATTAAGGTGACGATTAATATTGACTGTTATTGATGTAAAATATTTCTACGTCCTTAAGAGTTTATTCGGAAGATAACAGCTCTATACATGTTATTTTGTGGTGCCCCGACTCTCTAGTTAATTACATTTATATGATTAGCTCAATATTCATTACGGAGAAATTATTGCATAGAATAGCATGTCATATCACTTAATCCGGCATAGCCAAAGACACAACAGTATATACTGTACTCTATACCATCTACTGTATCTTGCCATCTTTATGTAATACATGTATCACTAGCCACTTTAAACAATGCCACTTTTATGTTTACATACCCTACATTACTCATCTCATATGTGTATACTGTACTCGATACCATCTACTGCATCTTGCCTATGCCGTTCTGTACCATCACTCATTCATATATCTTTATGTACATATTCGTTATCCCTTTACACTTGTGTGTATAAGGTAGTTGTTGTGGAATTGTTAGGATAGATTACTCATTGGTTATTACTGCATTGTCGGAACTAGAAGCACAAGCATTTCGCTACACTAGCATTAACATCTGCTAACCATGTGTATGTGACAAATAAAATGTTATTTGATTTAGACATGTCTTTAGTGCATGTCTTTTTTAGACTGTTGGAGGTCAATTCTGCATGTTTTGAGTACTATACTTTTAAGCATTCAACACAGTCCATTCTTAGCACTGGTAAAAGTAGCCTTTTCATACCCAGATATTTCTGTCTACAAATCCTTAGAAAAAAATAATATTTCTATGTACAAATAATAATTTGCTACCAAGCAATCTGTTGAGGACTAGGGAAGGACTAGAGGACAGCGTGCCAGTTTAGGTGAACAGCCAACCCAAGGGGAGCTCATCTCTCTTCATATGAAATGAATCATTTCTCCCATGTCCCCCTCAGCAACCCCCTATAGAATCTCCCTCCCTGGTACGGGTAAGTACTCTACGTTGAGCAGAGGACTCACTGACACTGTTTGTGGTTCGGCCCAGGAGGCCAATGCATGCACCGTAGAGGCCCCTGAGCAGAGAGACAGGCTATATAGGCAGCATTATTAAATGTGAGAGACTGAATCCAATGTGAGAGAAATCATTGGGAAGTGATTAATATGCATAACGTCGGCCCTCAGTCAACCGGTCTCCCTGGCGCTGCCCAAACAGACACTGCAGACCTCAGAGGCCAGACTCGCCAGACACCGACGTGACATTGCCCGCAATAAGAATGTACGCTAACCGGTTTGTCCTTCAGAATGGCAGTCATTGGTAAAGTGGAACATTGGCGTTTATTCTCTCCTTAACCTCTTAAAGTCTAAGGAGTGGGGGGGTTCTAAGCTGACACATGGAATTGTTTTAAGATTGTCATACCATAGATCATTTACTATAAAACAAATATTCAATCAAATATTGAATTTGGCCTTTACTACTTATGCCCATGGAAACACATTGAATAACACATTCATAAATGGCAAAAACGACAGTCAAAAAATAGTGAACTGTCTGTCCTGTATATATAGATGACAAAGCAAAATGACAAAGCAAAAACCATGCCTTCGGAAAGTATTCAGACCCCTTCACTTTTTCCAATTTTATTTAGGTTACAGCCTTATTCTAAAATGTATTAAATCGTTTTTCCCCCCTCATCAATCTACACACAATACCCCATAATGACAAAGTCTTCTTGGGTATGACGCTACAAGCTTGGCACACCTGTATTTGGGGAGTTTCCCCCATTCTTCTCTGCAGAACCTCTCAAGCTCTGTCAGGTTGGATGGGTATCGATGCTGCACGGCTATTTTCAGGTCTCTCCAGAGATGTTCAATCGGGTTCAAGTCCGGGCTCTGGCAGGGCCCCTCAAGGACATTCGGAGACTGTCCTTGACTCCTGTGTTGTCTTTGCTGTATGCTTAGGCCCATTGTCCTGTTGGAAGGTGAACATTCGCTTGAGTCTGAGGTCTGGAGCAAGTTTTCATCAAGGATCTCTCTGTACTTTGCTCCGTTCATCTTTGACTCGATCCCGACTAGTCTCCCAGTCCTTGCTGCTGAAAAACATCCCCACATCATGATGCTGCCACCACCATGCTTCACCATAGGGATGGTGCCAGGTTTCCTCCAGACGTGACGCTTGGCATTCAGGCCCAAGAGTTCAATCTTGGTTTCATCAGACTAGAGAATCTGGTTTCTCATGGTCTGAGAGTCTTTAGGTGCCTTTTGGCAAACTCCAAGTGGACTGTCATGTGCTTTTTGCTGAGGAGTGGCTTCCGTCTGGTCACTCTATCATAAAGGCCTGATTGGTGGAGTGCTGCAGAGATGCTTGTCCTTCTGGAAGGTTCTTCCATCTTCACAAAGGAACTCTAGAGCTCTGTCAGTGACCATAGGGTTCTTGGTCACCTCCCTGACCAAGCCCCTTCTCCCCTGATTGCTCAGTTTGGCCGGGCTGCCAGCTTTAGGAAGAGTCTTGGTGGTTCCAAACTTCTTCCATTTAAGAATTTAAGGGGCCTCTGTGTTCTTGGGGACCTTCAATGTTTGAATTATTTGATTGAACCTTTTACCGTGTAAGTTGACTGAGAACAACTTTTTTTGTTACCCTTCCCCAGATCTGTTCCTCAACACAATCCTGTCTCAGAGCTCTACGGACAAGTCCTTCAACCTCATGGCTTAGTTTTTGCTTTGACATGCATTGTCAACTGTGGGACATTATATAGACAAGTGTGTGCCTTTCCAAATTATGTACCACAGGTAGACGACTCCATTTAAGTTGCAGAAACATCTCAACGATGTTCAATGGAAACAGGATGCACCTGAGCTCAATTTTGAGACTCATAGCAAAGGGTCTGGATACTTATGTCAATAAGGTATTTCTGTTTTTTAATTGTTATAAATTTGAAAAAACAATAATAAACGTGTTTTTGTGTAGATTGCTGAGGAATCATTTTTATTTAATCATTTTTAGAACAAGGCTGTAATGTAACAAAACGTGTAATAAGTCAAGGGTTTCTGAATGATGCCTGAAGGCACGGTAAATACAGTACCAGTCAAAAGTTTGGACACATCTACTCATTCATGGGTTTTTCTTTATTTTTACTGTTTTCTACAACTATGAAATAACACATATGGAATCATGTAGTGACCAAAAAAAGTGTGAAACAAATCCAAATATATTTTAGATTCTTCAAAGAAGCCACCCTTTGCTTTGATGGCTGCTTTGCACACTCTTGGCATTCTCTCAACCAGCTTCACCTGGAATGCTTTTCCAACAGTCTTGAAGGAGTTTCCACATATTCTGAGCACTTGTTGACTGCTTTTCCTTCACTCTGCGGTCCAACTCATCCCAAACCATCTAAATTGGGTTGAGGTTGGGTGATTGTGGAGGCCAGGTCATCTGATGCATTACTCCATCACTCTCCTTCTTGGACAAATAGCCCTTACACAGCCTGGAGGTGTGTTGCGTCATTGTCCTGTTGAAAACAAATTATAGTCCCACTAAGTGCAAACCAGATGTGATGGTGTATCGCTGCAGAAATGCTGTGGTATTCATGCTGGTTAACTGTGCCTTGAATTCTAAATAAATCACTGACAGTGTCACCAGCAAAGCACCATCACATGTCTTCCTACATTCTTCATGGTGGGAAACACATGCCAAGATCATCCGTTCACCTACTCTGCGTCACACAAAGACATGGCGGTTTGAACCTAAAATCTCTAATTTGGACTCATCAGACCAAAGGACAGATTTTCACTGGTCTAATGTCCATTGCTCATGTTTCTTGGCCCAAGCAAGTATCTTATTCTTATTGCTGCCCTTTATTAGTGGTTTCTTTGCAGCAATTCAACCATGATTCACCTGATTCACGCAGTCTCCTCTGAACACTTGATGTTGAGAAGTGCCTGTTACTTAAACTCTGTGAAGCATTTATTTGGGCTGCAATCTGAGGTGCAGTTAACTCTAATGAACTTATCCTCTGCAGCAGAGGTAACTCTGGGTTTTCCTTTCCTGTGGCGGACCTCATGAAAGCCAGTTTCATCACAGGGCTTGATGGTTTTTGCTACTGCAATTGAAGAAACTTTCAAAGTTCTTGAAATGTTTCGCATTGACTGACCTTCATGTCTTCAAGTAATGATGGACGGTTGTTTCTCTTTGCTTATTTGAGCTGTTCTTGCCATATTATGGACTTGGTCATTGGCTCAAATGCATTAAGGAAAGAAATTCCACAAATTAACTTTTAACAAGGTACACCTGTTAATTGAAATGCATTCCAGGTGACTACCTCATGAAGCTGGTTGAGAGAATGCCAAGTGTGTGCAAAGCTGTCATCAAGGCAAAGGGTGGCTATTTGAAGAGTGTTGAACACTTTTTTGGTTACTACTTGATTCCATATGTGTTACTTCATAGTTTTGATGTCTTCACTGTTATTCTACAATGTAGAAAATAGTAGAACTTTTGACTGGTACAGTATGTGTGTATATATTATTATTTTTTACACATATTTAACCCCTTTGTTTAGATAGGCACAAAACTACCTCCATAATTCCATTAACCTGTTGAGTCTATGGGGGCGCTATTTCATTATTGGATAAAAAAACGTGCCCGTTTTAAGCGCAATATTTTGTCACAAAAAGATGCTCGACTATGCATATAATTGACAGCTTTGGAAAGAAAACAGTCTAACGTTTCCAAAACTGCAAAGATATTATCTGTGAGTGCCACAGAACTCATGCTACTTGCGAAACCAAGATGAAACTTCAAACAGGAAATGAGCAGAATTTCTGAAGCTCTGTTTTCCAATGTCTCCTTATATGGCTGTGAATGCAGCAGGAACGAGCCTGCGCTTTCTGTCGTTTCTTCAAGATGTCTGCAGCATTGTGACGTATTTGTAGGCATATCATTGGAAGATTGGCCATAAGAGACTACATTTTCCAGGGGTCCGCCCGGCGTCCTTTGCTTAAATTGGTGCGTAATCTTCAGTTGCGGGCATTTTCTCCTGGGATTCAGAACAGGAAGCACACTTCCACAAAGGATATATCATCAAAGAGACATGTGAAAAACACCTTGAGGATTGGTTCTAAACAACGTTTGCCATGTTTCAGTCGATATTATGGAGTTCATTTGGAAAAAAGTTAGGCGTATTGATGACTGGATTTTCGTTTTTTTTTGGTAGCCAAACGTGACGCACCAAACGGAGCGATTTCTCCTAAACAAATAATCTTTCAGGAAAAACTGAACATTTGCTATCTAACAGAGTCTCCTCATTGAAAACATCTGAAGTTCTTCAAAGGTAAATTATTTTATTTGAATGCTTTTCTGGTTTTTGTGAAAATGTTGCCTGCTGAATGCTAACGCTAATGCTAACGCTAAATGCTACGCTAGCTACTGTTACACAAATTATTGTTTTCCTATGGTTGAGAAGCATATTTTGAAATTCTGAGATGACAGTGTTGTTAACAAAAGGCTAAGCTTGAGAGCTAGCATATTTATTTCATTTCATTTGCGATTTTCATGAATAGTTAACGTTGCGTTATGGTAATGAGCTTGAGATAGCCATCCCGGATCCGGGATCGTGAATACTAAGTGCAAGAGGTTTTAATTAAGACAACAACAAAAATTATCTCTCTAGCTAACCTGATGGATTTTGATGGCAATGTGTTTTATGTTACTTAGATTGATGCGCCGGTGCATCCATAGACTAGGGGATTTTAAGATGCTTTTGAGAAACCAGGCCCTGGTCGATAGCTTAAGGAAGAAAATAAAAAAAGTTAGTTGGGATTTTGTGCTTCACATTATTGCAACACAAACCCTGTAAATCACTTGTTTTTGATAACTTCAAGTTATCGCCCTCTTTTTATCTGTGCTGTATTTAAGTGTCATGGAAAGTATCATTTACAGTAATACTTTGAGCCTCACGTTAATGCCATGCTGTGACATTTCTCCATAATTAGCAACTGCAAAAAACAAGGGCCTTAACACAAACGCTCCATCTATAATAGCAATTTTTATTATTTTTATTATTATTTACTTTAGTTTATTTGGTAAATATTTTCTTAACTCTACAGTGTTGGTTAAAAGGGCTTGTAGTAAGTAAGCATTTCACAGCAAGGTCTACCTACACCTGTTGTATTTGGCGCATGTGACAAATAACATTTGATTTGATTTTGATTAGAATTATTCCTGCAACTGCTTATAGCGTCTAGCCAATGCTATTGGTTAACGTCAAATCGTCTCTTACGCAACATTCCTGTTCTATACAAATAATAATTGAAGATCTCTTTATAACTCTCAACACCTCTCATCTCTGTTTTCGCTCTACTTTCCTTTCTTGTTTTCAGATCCTGGAGTTTGAGGGAATGCACTGACCTGCCAGAAGTACTCTGAGCTGTCACACAGTGTAAGGACGCCTTTCATTCGGGGCCGGATGTAATTGGGGCGGCCTGCCCGCCTTTGTGAGGGCCTTGGGGAGTACCCTGCAGCTCATGCATGAAGTCTCTGGAGGAACACCAAACTCACATCCATCATTAGTCGTCATAGCCGTTTAAATTGTATGGATTTATTATGAGATTTTTAGATTCATTTAGCCCTTAATGAGTATTTATTTGATCTAATGTATTTTAGTGGTGGAGCTTTGGATAAGCAGTTTCAGTCACGTTCAAGGTTATTAATATCCCTATTTAAAAAAAAATGTGGGGCAACTTGTTTTCATTGTTCTTTATGTCTGTGCTGTTATGTATGTTGATTATCATTTCTCTGACATACCGCGGGGTTTTTGGTAATGTGTTATTTTCGGGAAGCCATTAAAGCGGCAGTTTGGGAAGTTGGACTCTCCAATGCATGTTGACAATATCCGTTAGATTTTCCGTGCTGCACTGTTAATTCTATTCAAATTGGACGCTCTGCAAACTGACAGGTGGTGTTTTAAACGTTTCGGTGAGAAGGCAATAATCTAGAGATGTCAGTCAGGATTATTTCTTTATCACGTGCCCCTGTCCCTCAGCATTCAACGCAGTTGAAGTGCCAGAATCCCGGTGAGAATGTGGGAATGTAGCACCAAGACAGAAATGTTGACTATCTGCTATGTGACAGGTTCATTTGAGTCTGAGAAGGAGAGAAGGGAGCGGTCTTTGATGTGTTGTATTTGCCTTCGCTCCGGTGCAAAGTTTATTCAGATGCAGCTAATATCCTCAATCACAGTTCAATCTGATAACCCAGTGAGAGTACATGTTTAAGACTGTATACCTTAATCCCCAATATGTTTTAATGGGACAGATTTCTGATCAATCTTATTCAATAAGGTTTTAGACTACCTAGCCTTTTTTGGTTACTTGCGAGTAAGTCACGATGAAAGTCGGTCCCGATGAAAGCCACTTTGCTCCTTGAAGAGAGGACAGGCAAAGGACACTGTCTGTTGTGACCTAGCGACACCCTTGGGGGGGTCACATTGTTCCCGGTTACCAGCCTAAATTATTGTTATTGGCTTCCTACTGGCTTCAGCTATATGTAACTTCTTTACAACAAAAGTTGCCTTACTTACATTACCAATACATCTAGACTAGATAGTATCATAAATGTCCCTAAACTAGTCCACCATTGCAATTAATCGCTTTGCTACTAAGCTTAAGGGTTATGATTCATATTTGTGGTGATTGTTTCTCCTCTCATTTAGTGTTCTGATTTACTCACATTGTCATGGAGAATGATTTCAATGCCTCTAAAGTGTTTTTCAGTGAATTCTGACTGACTCGTGAATTTATGAAATTTGTGACTCATTTTTTGGTGCTGTCGTCCGAACTGCACGTTTGTGACATTAATGCGCAAGGCATAGCTGTTTTGTGAGGTGGGTCTGGGCCATCCCCCAAATCTACAGCCACTCATCTCTAAGTCATCATGGGACACAAAGACGACCAACTAATTTCTCCCTTACCTGCGACTGGGAGAATTCAAACTCTGCCACATGTCCTACCTGGTTCCAGATCTGTGGGTTTGTACAGATAGATCACAGTCGTTTCTCCGTCCTTGGCAGTGTTTATTAAAGGTCAAAATATAAAACTTAAATGATTAAATATTTACACTGATGATAAATCAAAGAATAGAAAGAGTAATGAAATAGTGTCCAGTGGAGCGCTCTGATATGCTTCACCTCGGATTAGGGGAGGGGGCAGAAGGGGCGGGGGGGGGCAGAAGGGGCGGGGGCAGAAGGGGCGGGGGGGGGCAGAAGGGGCGGGGGCAGAAGGGGCGGGGGAGGGGGCAGAAGGGGCGGGGGGGGGGGGCAGAAGGGGCGGGGGCAGAAGGGGCGGGGGGGGGGGGCAGAAGGGGCGGGGGGGGGCAGAAGGGGCGGGGGCAGAAGGGGCGGGGGCAGAAGGGGCGGGGGGGGGGGGCAGAAGGGGCGGGGGGGGCAGAAGGGGCGGGGGCAGAAGGGGCGGGGGCAGAAGGGGCGGGGGCTGCAGCAAAATCATTCAAAGATTGATTTGTTTCTGATATCTGTTTCTGATTGTTTCATGTTTATGCATTTTGTCATTTTTCACAGCCAGAACGCCAAGTGCCATTTGCTGTAATGTGGTCAAACTGAGACCAATCAGGGTGTAATGGAAAGCTCTCTACTCAGCAACCTGTGGCTCTGTGATTTTTCCCCCATTCCTAAAAAAAAAAAAAAAACGTTTAAAAAAGTTTGCTGGACAGACCGTGAACAGAGACAGGATAGTAAGCAGGAGAGATAATGTTTTTTTCTTAGATCAGTACTGAACTTCTTTCCTTGATTCTTGTTTTTGTAAGAAGACTATTTCTATCGAAGTGCTGCTGAGATATGTAGGTGTACCTACCCCCCATGCTTGTTCCAATACAGTCTAGTAGTTAGCTAGCATTTTCCTAGCTAGACAAAGGAATTGGACAATGATCAAGATGATGGCAGGAGAGAGACTAATCAGGTAGACTTCAAAGCTGGTTTGTTCTATCCCAATCACACAGCCAGGCTTGAAGATGAGGGAGGAATTGCAGCAGTTCATTACACCAGTACAATGAAAATGGTAAAATAACTGAAGCAGAGTTTTTTTCTTTCTAACATGTCTGTCAAAGCTGACCATCGCTACTCTTTCTAGCTCATTAACATTTGAACCGGTATTCTTTTTACTGTCTGACACCTTACACAACTTTTTTCTGTTTTGTGTTGTCAGATTGAGGACTCTGGGCTCTCGCTCAATCACCCCAACCAGTACTGCATGGAGAGCCAGAAGCTGTTAGGTGGTCCTGTGGCTGGGGTGAAGGTGGAGGTGAAGCGGCAGGACAATCCCCCAACACGCCCCCTCGCCAGACACCAGAACCAGGGAACCTGTCTCAGCAGGTGGCAGCAGAAATGACAAAGGACCTGGATTCTTTCTTCCAAGATGCCTGATATTGTCTCACTTATCCCTGATCACATTTCCCCACTGTCATTTTAAATAAAGCTCCCATCCAATATAACTTTTTTTTACAAAGAGTAATACTTTTCTACACTTCTAAAACGTTTTGTTTAGCTTCTGTTTTACCTCCACATGTACGTACAGTGGGCTCCAAAATTACTGGCACTGGCAATGAACAAACAATACTTAAAAAAATATAAACAATATAATTATAGAGATATACTAAAAATACCAACATGTGAGAAATACTGTACTTTTTTTCTTTTTCAATGGAACCCACCACAATCTGGCAACGAACAAACAATACTTAAAAAAATATAAACAATATAATTATAGAGATATACTCAAAATATCAACATGTGAGAAATACTGTACTTTTTAATTTTTTCAATGGAATTATTTAATACGAAATCAAGTTTTCATAATTATTGGCACTCCTCATTTAGTATTTTGTGCCACCATCTCTGGCAAGCATGGTATTTTCCTGTAATGTTTGACAACACCAATGTGTTGGAAAAACACCGTACACTGTGGCGACTGCTTCTTGACACAATGCACATCCAACCCAGAAGTCACCAATCTGTCAGTGTGCACTGTGCCTGGCCCACCACAGGAGTCGCTAGTGCACAATGAAACAAGGATATCCCTGTCGGGCAAACCCTCCCTAACCTGGATGACGCTGGGCCAGTTGTGCGTCTCCCCATGGGCCTCCCGTTCGCGGCCGGCTGCGACAGAGCCTGGACTCGAACATAGAATCTCTGTACACCTGGTCAGTGTGCACTGTGTGCACTGTGCCTGGCCCACCACAGGAGTCGCTAGTGCACAATGAAACAAGGATATCCCTGCCGGGCAAACCCTCCCTAACCTGGATGACGCTGGGCCAGTTGTGCGTCTCCCCATGGGCCTCCCGTTCGCGGCCGGCTGCGACAGAGCCTGGACTCGAACATAGAATCTCTGGAGGCACAGCTAGCACTGCGATGCAGCGCATTAGACCACTGCGCCACCCGGGAGGCTCCCACAGAACCAATTCTGTGTGGATCTTGAGGTCTGTTTTGGGTTATTGTCTTGTTGGAAAGTCCACATATGGCCAAGTCCCAGTCTTCTGGCAGAGGCAACCAAATTGTCAGCCAAAATTGCCTGATACTTGGTGGAATTCATTATGCCATCATTCTTAACCAGTGCCCCTGGACCTCTGGAATTAAAACATCACTGACCCACCACCATATTTCACCATGGGTATGAGGTGCCTCTCCTTGTATGTATCTCTGTTTCGACGACAAACATGCCAATGCTGTATCTGACCAAAATGTTCAATTTTGGTCTCATCTGACCAGAGCACCTTCTTCCAGTCATAATTTCAATTATGTTTGGCAAACTCCAAGCGCTTGCATCTGTGTCTTGGGGTCATTAAGGGCTTTTTTTCTGGCAACCCTTCCAAAGAGACTGGTTGTGGAGGTGGCGTCTGATGGTGCTTTTTTAAACCTGGTGACCCCAAGACGAAACCAAGGCCTGCAATTCTTTCACAGTGATTCTTGGGGATTTTGTTGCTTCTCTCACGATCCTCCTCCCTATCCCAGGGGGGCAAAATGCATTTGCGTCCTATACCCGTGAGGTTTTCAACTGTTCCATATCTTTTGCATTTTTAAATAATTGCCCTGACAGTGCTCAGTCATATATTCAATCGTTTGTGGATCTTCTTGTAGCAATTACCAGATTTATGAAGGTCTACGACCATCTGTCTCTTTGAACTGCCAGTTCTTTTCTTCATGGTGTTGGATGACAAAGGGATATTGCATGCGTGTTACCTCATTTGTATACCCTAGTGAAAAAGGAAGTGATGTCATGGCTCAATATAGTTCCTTTACACTTAGATAAACTTAAATAAGTGGAATATAATTCATGGTTTAATTTTGGTAGATGTAATTTACAATAATCTTTGAGGGTGCAATTAATTGTGAAATCTTGATTTGGAGGACATTGATTTTTTATTAAATCAATAAATTATTTTGGTGGGTTCCATTGAAACATTAATAAAGTACAGTATTTTTCACATGTTGGTATTTTGAGTTTGTCTCTATAATTATAATGTTTATATTTTAAGTATTGTTTGTGCATTGCCAGTCAGGCAATTGCCAGTCAGGTGCCAGTAATTTTGGATCCCACTGTAGTCATAAAATTTGATAACATGAAGATCTTCTCTTTTGTGGATATTTGTTTGTTGACAAATGCAATAGAATACCTATCAAAAGCTGAATCTTGACCTCAACCAAAATCTTGGGATTTACCGACAGTAGAACTACAATCGTCAAACCTAAAACACATTGGAGCGGTTGGATTTACTGAGAGTAGAATTACAATCCTCAAACCTAAAACACATTAGAGCGGTTGGATTTACCAACAGTATAACTACAATCCTCAAACCTAAAACACATTAGAGCGGTTGGATTTACTGAGAGTAGAATTACAATCCTCAAACCTAAAACACATTAGAGCGGTTGGATTTACCGACAGTATAACTACAATCCTCAAACCTAAAACACATTAGAGCGGTTGGATTTACCGACAGTATAACTACAATCCTCAAACCTAAAACACATTGGAGCGGTTGGATTTACCGACAGTAGAACTACAATCCTCAAACCTAAAACACATTGGAGCAGTTGGATCGCTGTGATGGATCTTCATTTTCTCTCCTTGTTAAAACTTGACTTTGGTACAATTCATTTTTTTAATATAATCTGTTTGGGAATGGTATTGCCTCAGTTTCTCTTCTTCGTGGCCTAGCCAGGTTTTAAAAAACGATGGCTTATCGCCAGTCTCCACACTCTGGTGAGGATTTGCCTGCTCATTGGGCTATAACCAGAAAATATCCCAGCTGCCCCAGAAGCATAATCATTGTTTTTGTTCACAAGGGATGGATAAAAGTAAATACATTTCCCACTGTTGTATTGCAATAGCTTGGAATACTCTTGTTGATGCAATTTAACCAAAACCCACCCTGTCAGGAAATATTAGCATTCTTGTAAGGTCTCTTGGCCCGAATTACATATTGGGTGCCAATAACTCAAGTGGTGTTGTGAACTTGTAATATTTTAAAATGTTTCTCACATACTTACTCCATTGGTTATTCAATTCACATCAGCCCCCAGAAAATCATTCAATATTAATGAATTCTGCAAAGTGTAACTAGTAAAACTTGATCAATTAAGTTACAGTATCGGGTATAGGGAATAAAATGTGCTCGTTGTTGAGAGATTTAAATACATTTTAGTTCATGTTGAGTTGACACGCTATGGCTATTCCTTGTAGCAGTCAAGACAAACCTGGTGTGACTATCTACTCAAAATAGCCCAGAGATCTTTACCAGTTATGGGTTGCACTGTTAGGCAAACCCCTTTATGACATGCTTTCCATGGTGGAGTCATTTATTTAAACCCGTGTGTGAAGAAGGCTTGGGTAAGCAAGGTCGACGTGTTCAAGGTCAGTGTTCATGCAGTTTATTTTGGTCTGTCCTGGAACTTTTCCACAGCCCACACTGCCAGCTATACAATGTCAAGCTTGTTTCACCTCTTAACGTGTCAGCCGTTTTCTTGCTGATAACTACTTGGTTTAGAAAAATCTATTTACTATGATTGTGACATGTGGTTGTCTCACCTATTTATCTTAAGATGAATGCCCAAACTATTTTTCTCTCAGTAAGATGGTTTAATTTGAAAAAGATAAAGTATTTATGGATAGATTGGTCGGTAATTAATGTACAAACTAGAAAAGATGGCCTGTATTTAAAGCTGCAATCTAACTTTTTGGGTGATCTGACCAAATTCCTATAGAAATGTAATCTATTTTTGATTATGGAATATATATTTCACAGCAGTTTAGATGGTACAATGAATTTTAGCAACCGGAGCAATTTCTACATTGTGCATCTTTAATGCTTGATCAAATTGGATAATAGCTTATGGTAATGCATTAAAATATAAATGCAGCACAATATTAATTATAATTACAGTAGGTGCCTTGCGATTCCTTCCTTTTAGGATTTACTTCTACCCACGCCATGTCCACACTAACTAGGTGCTTCAGTAATGGCATTGTGCTCTCCTCCATCCTTCTCACTGTGCCCTATACAAGCTCTTCTCTCTCTCACTCATTCACTCTGCCCTGGCCTGTACAAGCTCCTCACCCCTCCCTCTGTGCTCTGTAACAAGCTCTGCTGGCTAAATTTAGAGACCCAGACGAGAGGGACCTGCATTGTGAATGTAAATGGTTCCCCTGGTAGGCCAGGAAAGTAATGGGGCCATTAAGGGACAAATTGAGCTACTAAATGCTTACACCTTTGTGTAAATGTATACTTCTCAGAACATTTTTTTGCAGCAGTGTGCTGTGTCTAAAGAACTCATGCAATTCAGTTGAAGTCATGGAACATTCAAGGACTAATGGTAAATAGTACAATGAGATCATACTTACTTGACTTTTATTTTTGATAGCAGATGCTGTGCCTCTGGGTATTTTTTTTTTAATATTTTTTTTATTTCACCTTTATTTAACCAGGTAGGCTTGTTGAGAACAAGTTCTCATTTATAACTGCGACCTGGCCAAGATAAAGCATAGCAGTGTGAACAGACAACAACACAGAGTTACACATGGAGTAAACAATTAACAATACACAGTAGAAAAAAAAGAAAAAATAGTCTATATACATTGTGTGCAAAAGGCATGAGGAGGTAGGCGAATAATTACAATTTTGCAGATTAACACTGGAGTGATAAATGATCAGATGGTCATGTGCAAGTGGAGATACTGGTGTGCAAAAGAGCAGAATAGTAAATAAATAAAAACAGTATGGGGATGAGGTAGGTAAATTGGGTGGGCTATATACCGATGGACTATGTACAGCTGCTGTATAAAGTTTGGCGTTAGGTGCAATGTTTTGTGGTATACTGTTGCTTTTCACTTTGGTATCGCTATGCAGAAAAATCTTAATGTATTTTTGTTTTTCAATTGTTATTATAATGGTATATAAAAGCCTCAGTAACAATTTATTTGGATAGTCTGTAGAGCATCTACAGATAGACTATCAGTAACATGTCAACTATCTACTAACCCTAATCCTTGCTCTATCCCTAACCTTAACCCTTATCCTAACCCTAAACTTAACTCGAACCTTTACCCTTACCCTAACCCTTATTCCAAACCTAACCTTCACAAGCAGTCGCCTATCAACATATTGTTTGTTGATAGTATGACCATCTGTCATACTCCGGACTATCCAAATAAAGTGTGACCAAAGTGCCACTTAAATTTGGACTTAAAAGTGTTTGTCTACCTGGGCCCGGTTTCCCAAAAGCCCAATCCATCATTAGAACCTTCGTAGGAGCATCGTTAAATCTCAGAGCTGTTTCCCAAAACCATCGATATTAGCGTTGCACTTGAAAACGCTCGTAATCTAACACCTGCCACGTAGAAGTGCATCGTTAGACGCTTTTACATACTCCCACGTCACTTGATAGACTATCTCCGCTAAACATAGAATCATATGGTTTATCCGTCTCTCTGTGACGTACGATAAGTTGCCTATAAAGTTGCCAATGTCTTTGCAATTGATACAAACAACCGATGTATAAAAAAATTGTTAAATCGAAAAACCAGCAAGACTGCATTAATATAGAGATACAGTAGGCTATAGGCCTATTTCATTCATATTGAAATACATGTCATGTTCAATAAATATAGTCTTATGTTGCTACTAGTAATGCTAATTAGCTAAATGCTAAAGCAGTCCGGGATGAGATTCGAACTCGCAAACCTTTGGGTTGCTAGACGTTGACATTAAATGCACATCCATCCATCCTGACCAACCACCCTACTTTTTTTTAATTCCCTTAATTAACCATCTGTCATATGGAACCATACCAAACGTAACATATTATACTAATTTGAGTGTCCCAGATTTGAGTTTACTGTGTTACGTCTAGTCTGAGACCAGGCTGCTCTGTTTTGGAAAATGAATTATACATCTTGGGCCGTTGTGGGAAAGACGCATCGTTAAAACACTCATAAGCCTAAGTTCCATTGCTGTCGGGAAACCAGGCCCTGGTTGTTTTATGAACCCATAGTTGAAGGGAGCTGTGTCTCATCAGGCTACTGTGCATCGCTGTCTCACGTTTAATGCTGGAGCATTAACGTTTGGCTTGCTAGGAGCCTGCCTGCACCCTGCCACATAGCTGGAATTAAATTAGTTTTTGGAATCCGAGCATGGCGCTTGACAGAAAGGATTTAAGCACAAATAATAAGGCGAGCAGATATGAACAGTGCACAGCCAGACTACTGTCAGCAAAAGACCTTGATGTTTCATGTTTGGTGGAGCTTGACTGCTGCTTTTCACAAAGCTGTCCCCTTCTCTACCGGCTTGGATCAGTTCACCAGGGCAGCGTTCCCCTCGACAAATGGATTTACAATCATTAGCCATATTATAAACTTCACTGGTTCACAGAGTGATTAGTTCACTTCCATTAGTCAATACATGAACTAGAAGCCTAGTGGGGATGGTTGAATGGGTGCATTCACTACAAAAGGCTGATGGGTCTTGGTGTACAAAGTTACATTTTCCAAAATGGGTTTCATTTGAGGCTTTAATATTGTCTGGTTCCCCAGCAAATCCCAGTGCTGACGTTGTACACCATTCAAAACCTATTTGCAATGTACAGTATATGCCGGTACACACATTCCCTTGTATAAGGCTGCACTTCTAACAGGATAGAGCTGCTGAACGTACCCTTGGACCTCACTTCATGATAAAAAAAGTTGGCGTAGTATGGCTACAGGTCATGAAATATCCTGATTCATCAGTAAAGGCCCACACTATCAATTTACTATAAGTTTACCTCGATTTGTTACTAGCCTATTTGTAAAACATGGCTTCTTAGTTTGCTTCAAAGGATGAATATTTGTGGGAGGAAATGAAGTAGGCTACATGGAAGGATGTCCTGTGAAAGCAGGTCCTGTTTCTGTGTCCGCTGTGAAGTCTCAAGCTTATGGTTGGTAATGAGTTCCATTTGTCAGTCTTTCATGAGGTTAATACTGTATGGAGTTGGACGAGTTTGGAAGATTAATTGGTATGCGTTCGGTTCTATTATTCTTTATGCTTATGGGATTTTAGGTCATGTTATAGGTAATGTTAATGCTTGCCATGTTCAGTGGTAGAGAAAGTACCCAATTGTCAAAGTATAGATACCGTAATAGAAAATGACTCAATGACAAAAAATGTAAAAGTATCTGGTTTAAAATATACTTAAGTATCTTAAGTCAATGTAATTGCTAAAATATACTTAAGTATCAAACATATTAATTATTATTAATTAATTAAACATAGGGCTGTATTCCTCACTGAAACACTTTAGTGTTGAACAGAGGGCTGTATTCCTCACTGAAACAAGTGTTGTGTCCATTTTAGGACTTCTTCCCTTCCTGTGCATCAAATGTGTGTATCTGCAAAGTACAAAGCGTATCGTGATGTTGTACATTGCTGTGAAATTGCTCCTTTTACCTGACACTGAAAGTCATAGTGATTGAACCCCATCCAGCCAGAGCCCAACACCCGCTCCCTCTCTTAATGTGTCCTGACGTTGACTAATTAACAGGGGCTACCAGTGCACACGCTGGCCTGCTGAGGATTCAATTCATCTCCTGCTGCCTGGCCGCTTCCTCCTCCTTTTTTCTCTTCCCCATCTCATTTTCTTTTCCTCACCGCCTTCCCACCAAAACCTCGGATTTCCTGCAGAGGAATGAGGGGAGAAGTAATGAATGCATCAATGTTGTTGTTAACTAATGTGTGGGTCTTTGTTAGTGAGTTTTCTTTGTTGTGTGTTGACGTGAGGAGGGATAGTTAGAGGTTGGTGAAGAGGAGGAGGAAGTCGGAATAGATTAGACTGTGCAGCACAGAACTGGTGAAAGTGAAAGATGCACTTGCAGGGTGCTCATAGCTGATGGGGAGAGGAAATGGAGAGACTGACAGACACACACACACACACACACAGACAGACAGAATATGTGCCAGTGGACTTGTTAATTTCAACATGGCGGTGTTCCATTATCATACGATCGACATAGTCCTAAGAGGCCTGCTGATGCTTTGGGAGTAGAACCATACATATTTTTTGTCTCCCCATAAGAACCTGTGGCTTCAGAGTAATCAAACATGCTGCTAGAAAGTTTTGCGATTGGGAGAATAGGATTGAAGGATGATTCAGAATGGTTTCTTCTTGTGCCTGGAGATAAGATGTCAGTTCAGTATCCGAGTGTAAACAATGACCTATTCCCCTGATATATCAAGCAAATAAACAACTTACCCATGGAAATGAATTTGTTCCTTGAAGCCCAGAATGTCTGATCTCCTCACCCTCGAACCAAGGGAGAATAACAAAGGACTTGTAATGTTTACAGGCATAGAAAGATCACAGAGGTCTAATATCACTGCTGAACAAAAGGAGAGGAGATTTGAGGGATGCTACTGTATTGCTACTCACCCAACATTATTCATCAAAGAGCCTCTACCCACCAGTGATTCAAGGTCGGGGATATGACAAGAGATATGTTCCCAAAACACTAAAACTGTCCAGTTGTGCTGACATTGTATCAGGTTGCACAACACATTCCTTTGATGACACAAGAATGTTGACAGGACAGCCTTTCTGAGTTCTTTAATGGTTCCCAGAACATTTAATTTGGTTGTTGGAGCAATGTGGCTTGTCCCATGTGGCTTACATGGTAGAGCATGGCAATTTCAACACCAGGGTTGTGGGTTCAATTCCCATGGGGGGACCAGTATGAAAATGTATGCACTCAGTACTGTAAGTCGCTCTGGATAAGAGCGTCTGCTAAGTGACTCAAATGTGAAATTACAGGAGATAGGTTCACAAAACACAAAATATGCCTTGTTGTGATGACATTTTTACACTGTATAAGTTAGGTTGCACATTACATTGCCTTAATGTTGTAATAATTAGATGTCAGTTTTTATGATGTTCATATCGTATTTGTTTTAGGCTTAACATAATATTCCATTGTTCACACTATACATTTGACCTCGTCTTTGAATTCCTTAGAACATTGCAAGAACATTTAGAAAATGTTATATTTAAGTTTTACCGAATAACATTTTCTAAATGTTCTTGAAATGTTTTTACCACAACATTCCCAGCATGAAAATCCCCATTAAGTTTCTCTCCAGATGTAATGGCAATTCACATTTGAGGACTGTATTGTAGGTGACAGAGACAACTAGCATTTTAATTTCATATGGTCAATCAGCACACGGAATACAGAAGTTATTCAAATGCTCCCATCCTCTTCCTATGCTGTGTTCTTGTAAAAAAGTATTTTACAATGGTATTTTCTCATCACGTGTTGAAAGTCTTATGAAATGTGATTTTGAAGTTTTCACAGAGAGTTAATTATCTGGCTTTTCATGTCCATTCCCTTATGTCTACGCTTCTAAAGTGACTCGGGCTTTACTAATTCCTGTGAAGTGTGTCAGTGAACTGTATTCTGTAATTAGTTACAAAACAATAGAAATGTGTGTTACTGCTGTTTGTCTGATATCCAACAGTCCATGATCAGCTCTGTTGACCAGGAGAGCATTTTGCAGAGAAAATGGGTTGAGGTATACTACAGTATTTAGGCTCAGAATGACATGTGGCTCATTGTTTACCCGGTCATCAATGACGTGGTCCATTGTTTACCTTGTTACCTGGCAACGCCTGTCAATCAAGTGAAGCTCATGAATGGATATAAGCTCCCAGTCTACCGAGCCCGTTCTTTCAGGCTTGCAATAGTCAATACTATAGTGGACAACATTATAAATACTATAGTGGACAACATTGCTTTGTGTCAGCTGTGTGCTGGCAGTTCTCAGACTCAATGTTAGGGAACTTAGGGATGGAAGAACAACAACAGCCACCATGTCAGACTCACCAAACTCTGATATTTATATTTCTTTAAGGTCAGCGCTTCCAAGATGCACTGATCCACTGTTGATGACGGTACAGCACCCCGCATAATGCGGAAGACAGCAATGTGTCGGAGGAAAAACTGTTCAACTGACGATCAACCTGCCGGCGCTCAGCCTCCCACAAGGAGTCGCTAGAGCGTGATGAGCCAAGTAAAGTCCCCCCCCAGCCAAACCCTCCCCTTAAACCGGACGACACTGGGCAAATTGTGCGGGGCCCTATGGGACTCCCGGTCACTGTCAGTTGTGACACAGCCTGGGATCGAACATGGGTCTGTACTGACGCCTCAAGCACTGCAATGCATTGTCTTAGGGCCTCCTGAGTGGTGCAGTGGTCTGTCTTCATTTTTTTTTTTAAACAAAGCCATTTGATGCACACGCAATGACAGTTTTAAGCAGCACCAGCAGTTTAAATGAGTTAAAATTATAATCTGCAACCATTGGTGTAAAAAATTTCCGGCATTATGTACAGTTGAAGTCGGAAGTTTACATACACCTTAGCCAAATACATTTAAACTAAGTTTTTCACAATTCTGTCTTAGGTCAGTTAGGATCACCACTTTATTTTAAGAATGTGTAATGTCAGAATAATAATAGAGAGAATTAATTATTTCAGCGTTTATTTCTTTCATCACATTCCCAGTGGATCAGAAGTTTACATACACTCAATTAGTATTTGGTAGCATTGCCTTTAAATTGTTTAACTTGGGTCAAACGCTTTGGGTAGCCTTCCATAAGCTTCCCACAATAGGTTGGGTGAATTTTGTCCCATTCCTCCTGACAGAGCTGGTGTAACTGAGTCAGGTTTGTAGGCCTCCTTGCTCGCACATGCTTTTTCAGTTCTGCCCACAAATGTTCTATAGGATTGAGGTCAGGGCTTTGTGATGGCCACTTCAATACCTTGACTTTGTTGTCCTTAAGACATTTTGCCACAACTTTGGAAGTATGCTTGGGGTCATTGTCCATTTGGAAGACCCATTTGCAACCAAGCTTTAACTTCCTGACTGATGTCTTGAGATGTTGCTTCAATATATCCACATAATTTACCTACCTCATGATGCCATCTATTTTGTGAAGTGCACCAGTTCCTCCTGCAGCAAAGCACCCCCACAACATGATGCTGCCACCCCCGTGCCTCACGGTTGGGATGGTGTTCTTCGGCTTGCAAGCCTCCCCCTTTTTCCTCCAAACATAACGATGATCATTATGGCCAAACAGTTCTATTTTTGTTTCATCAGACCAGAGGACATTTCTCAAAGTACGATCTTTGTCCCCATGTGCAGTTGCAAACTGTAGTCTGGCTTTTTTATGGTGGTTTTGGAGCAGTTGATTCTTCCTTGCTGAGCGGCCTTTCAGGTTATGTCAATATACAACGTTTTACAGTGGATATAGATACTTTTGCACCTGTTTCCTCCAGCATCTTCACAAGGTCCTTTGCTCTTGTTCTGGGATTGTTTCGCACTTTTCGCACGAAAGTGCGTTCTGTCTCCTAGAGATGAACGTGTCTCTTTCCTGAACGGTATGATGGCTATGTGGTCCCATGGTGTTTATACTTGCATACTATTGTTTGTATAGATGAACGTGGTACCTTCAGGCACTTGGAAATTGCTCCCAAGGATGAACCAGACTTGTGGAGGTCTACAATTTTGATTCTAGGCCTTGAAATACATCCACAGGTACACCTCCAATTGACTCAAATTATGTCCAAGCTGTTTAAAGGCACAGTTAACTTAGTGTATGTAAACTTCTGACCAAATGGAATTGTGGTACAGTGAGTTATAAGCAGTAACCTTATGTTCAACTTTGTCAATGTACCAGCTAAAATAATTGTTCATACTTGGGTCAAACTACTATGAACTGATTTCATCCAAATATCATACAATTTAATGAAAAGCATCAATCAATCAATCAAATGTATTTATAAAGCTCTTTTTACATCAGCCAGTGTCACAAAGTGCTGTACAGAAACCCATACTAAAACCCCAAACTGCAAGAGACCTAATGAAACGTTCTGGGAACCTTTAAAGAACAGATTAAATGTGTTATAGGAATGTTCTTGCAACATCAGGCAAATATTTTATGCAAACATACAACCTTTTGGGGAATGTTCTGAGGTGGTTGTTGCAGATGTTGTGTACAACATTTGAGTGGATGTTAGAACACTCCAATTATATTTCATCTAAAACCTTTTTTGATATTTTTTTTTTTAATTTTTAGATTTTTTGGATGTTATCATCCTAATGTTACATTAAAGCCTAAATAGAACGTAATGGGTATCTTAGGTAATGTTATTAGAATGTTCCCGGTTTGCTGGGCTCTGTGTTTTGAAGGAAAGACACACATTAACCAAGTGGCTATCGAAGGCAAGGGGCCTGCTGTCATTTCACATGACTCTTAATGACCCTTAAAAGGTCTCAGACTGACTCTGTCAAGTGTATGGAGGAAAAGATGCCAAAAATAATGAATAACGGTGCTAGCAATAAGGCGACCAATAAGATCCCTTTTAATGTTTCACATAGGCCTAAGTAGAACAACATGTTAGAGCATTGTGTTTCATGTGCTTTTTATTTTTCTCAAAAAGTATCTTTGTCTGAAACATAAACCAGTAATAAATCATGAGGCTCGTACCTTTAGTAGCGAATTCCCTCGTGATCAGCTGGTAAAACTCCATGGAGGATAAACAGTCCAAATACTCAACTGCCCCAATTTATTCATTGCACAAATGTTTGGACTATTCCATTTGCCAAAGTGCTCACTACAAACATACAGTCTAAGATAATACAAATTTAGTTTGGACTTTTTCATACAGTCACACTGGAGAGACTGAGAAACTCCTGACAGAATGGTGCAGGCTTGTTTGGAAAGGCAATGAGTAGCCTCCTTAAAACAATTGTAGAACAATTTACGCATATCGCAATAATTATGGGTCAAAAAAGAGAGTAAAGAAGTAGTTATTACGTTGAGTTGATTCATGCATAATAAAATACAGTTATCTTTGTCAGTCCCTTTGTGTTAAACCTTTTCTGTGCCCAGTGCAGCAGAATGGGAGGAATCACAGTATGTCTGTTTCTCTACAAATCAGCCATTTCCCTAAGTGTCGGAGAAAAAACAAGTGAATTCCTCAGCCCTTGACCCCACACCTGTTCAAGGCAGTAGACTTCATGGCAGGCTCAGAGCACAGGAAGTGGGCCATCAGGGCAGTTAGCATATTTTTGTGACAAAAGGAGGCCAGAGGGAGTTGAGAGCCTTAATAATACTTTGGATCGCTGGCATCTCTTGAAGTTTATAACCTGGCCCAGAAATGCAAATTAGCCTACTCTCTGAGGTTGAAAGGAATTGATTAACGGGCTGATCTTTCCCTCTGCCACCCAACTGTGAGAGGACCTTTTTCCCCTACAACCAACTTTGAGAGGGATTTTTTCCCCTACAACCAACTTTGAGAGGGATTTTTTGCCATATACCCTACTGTTTGTACTCCCTTCAACAAGAGTGAGTGCAAAACTGTTGTTACTTTTTGTCTGTTTTTATCATCAAAACAACATGTACTAAATTACACAATACCCAGATGGCAAAATGCCATTAAGTTATCTTGTGCTAAATCTAAAGAAGAAGTAAATGGCAAGTTTGTTGCAAGGCTCTGTTAACAACACCATAAGAGTACAGAGTAATTATCAAATGCCTCCTTACAATGGTTAATAGGGAAATGAGTTGACCCTTGAATGTCTCTCAAGAATGTTACGGTGCGTGAATGAGGACCCAAAAGCGAATCAACTTAAACAGAGCTTCTTTAATTACCAAACATAGGTAGGCTCAGATGGACCGGCAGATTCCGACAGGACAGGACAAGGTTACAGCAAACATGACGACAGTCTGGTTCAGGCATGAATGACACAAACAAACAAGAATCCGACAAGGACAGGAGCAGAAACAGAGAGAGATATAGGGACCTAATCAGAGGGAAAAAAGGGAACAGGTGGGGAACGGGGTGAATGGGTAGTTAGAGGAGACAAGGGACAGCTGGGGGAAAGCGGGGGAGAAAAGGTAACCTAACACGACCAGCAGAGGGAGACAGGGTGAAGGGAAAGGACAGAGACAAGACAACATGACAGTACCCCCCCACTCACCGAGCGCCTCCTGGCGCACTCGAGGAGGAAACCTGGCGGCAACGGAGGAAATCATCAATCAGCGCACGGTCCAGCACGTCCCGAGAGGGAACCCAACTCCTCTCCTCAGGACCGTACCCCTCCCAGTCAACTAGGTACTGATGACCACGGCCCCGAGGACGCATGTCCAAGATCTTACGGACCCTGTAGATAGGTGCGCCCTCGACAAGGATGGGGGGGGGGGGGGGGGGGAAGACGAGCGGGGGCGCGAAGAACGGGCTTAACACAGGAGACATGGAAGACCGGGTGGACGCGACGAAGATATCGCGGAAGAAGAAGTCGCACTGCGACAGGATTAATGACCTGAGAGATACGGAATGGACCAATGAACCGCGGGGTCAACTTGCGAGAAGCCGTCTTAAGGGGAAGGTTCTGAGTGGAGAGCCAAACTCTCTGACCGCGACAATACCTAGGGCTCTTAGTTCTACGCTTATTAGCAGCTCTCACAGTCTGCGCCCTATAACGGCAAAGTGCAGACCTGACCCTCTTCCAGGTGCGCTCGCAACGTTGGACAAAAGCCTGAGCGGAGGGGACGCTGGACTCGGCGAACTGAGATGAGAACAACGGAGGCTGGTACCCGAGGCTACTCTGAAAAGGAGATAGCCCGGTCGCAGACGAAGGAAGCGAGTTGTGGGCGTATTCTGCCCAGGGGAGCTGTTCTGACCAAGACGCAGGGTTGCGAAAAGAAAGACTGCGTAAGATGCGACCAATAGTCTGATTGGCCCGTTCTGCTTGACCGTTAGACTGGGGGTGAAAGCCGGAAGAGAGACTGACGGAAGCCCCAATCAAACGGCAAAACTCCCTCCAAAATTGAGACGTGAATTGCGGACCTCTGTCCGAAACGACGTCTGACGGAAGGCCATGAATTCTGAAAACATTCTCGATGATGATTTGTGCCGTCTCTTTAGCAGAAGGAAGCTTAGCAAGGGGAATGAAATGAGCCGCCTTAGAGAACCTATCGACAACCGTAAGAATAACAGTCTTCCCCGCTGACGAAGGCAGTCCGGTGACAAAATCTAAGGCGATGTGAGACCACGGTCGAGAGGGAATAGGAAGCGGCCTGAGACGGCCGGCAGGAGGAGAGTTACCGGACTTAGTCTGCGCGCAGACCGAACAAGCAGCCACGAAACGACGCGTGTCATGCTCCCGGGTGGGCCACCAGAAACGCTGGCGAATGGAAGCAAGCGTACCCCGAACGCCAGGGTGGCCGGCTAACTTGGCAGAGTGAGCCCACTGAAGAACAGCCAGACGAGTAGGAACGGGAACGAAAAGAAGGTTCCTAGGACAAGCGCGCGGCGACGGAGTTTGAGTGAGTGCTTGCTTTACCTGCCTCTCAATTCCCCAGACAGTCAACCCGACAACACGCCCCTCAGGGAGAATCCCCTCGGGGTCAGTGGAGGCTACTGAAGAACTGAAGAGACGAGACAAAGCATCAGGCTTGGTGTTCTTAGAGCCCGGACGATAAGAAATCACGAACTCGAAACGAGCGAAAAACAGCGCCCAACGCGCCTGACGCGCATTAAGTCGTTTGGCAGAACGGATGTACTCAAGGTTCCTATGGTCAGTCCAAACGACAAAAGGAACGGTCGCCCCCTCCAACCACTGTCGCCATTCGCCTAGGGCTAACCGGATGGCGAGCAGTTCGCGGTTACCCACATCATAGTTACGTTCCGACGGCGACAGGCGATGAGAAAAATACGCGCATGGGTGGACCTTGTCGTCAGAGAGGGAGCGCTGAGAAAGGATGGCTCCCACTCCCACCTCTGACGCGTCAACCTCGACAACGAACTGTCTAGAGACGTCAGGTGTAACAAGGATAGGAGCGGATGTAAAACGATTCTTGAGGAGATCAAAAGCTCCCTGGGCGGAAACGGACCACTTAAAGCACGTCTTGACAGAAGTAAGGGCTGTGAGAGGAGCTGCCACCTGACCGAAATTACGGATGAAACGACGATAGAAGTTCGCGAAGCCGAGAAAGCGCTGCAGCTCGACGCGTGACTTAGGGACGGGCCAATCAATGACAGCTTGGACCTTAGCGGGATCCATCTTAATGCCTTCAGCGGAAATAACAGAACCGAGAAATGTGACGGAGGAGGCATGAAAAGTGCACTTCTCAGCCTTCACAAAAAGACAATTCTCTAAAAGGCGCTGGAGGACACGTCGAACGTGCTGAACATGAATCTGGAGTGACGGTGAAAAAATCAGGATATCGTCAAGGTAAACGAAAACAAAGATGTTCAGCATGTCTCTCAGGACATCATTGACTAATGCCTGAAAGACAGCTGGAGCGTTAGCGAGGCCGAAAGGAAGAACCCGGTATTCAAAGTGCCCTAACGGAGTGTTAAACGCCGTCTTCCACTCGTCCCCCTCCCTGATGCGCACGAGATGGTAAGCGTTACGAAGGTCCAACTTAGTGAAAAACCTGGCTCCCTGCAGGATCTCGAAGGCTGAAGACATAAGAGGAAGCGGATAACGATTCTTCACTGTTATGTCATTCAGCCCTCGATAATCTATGCAGGGGCGCAGAGACCCGTCCTTCTTCTTGACAAAAAAAACCCCCGCTCCGGCGGGAGAGGAGGAGGGGACTATGGTACCGGCGTCAAGAGCTACAGACAAATAATCTTCGAGAGCCTTACGTTCGGGAGCCGACAGAGAGTATAGTCTACCCCGGGGGGGGGTGGTTCCCGGAAGGAGATCAATACTACAATCATACGACCGGTGTGGAGGAAGAGAGGTGGCCCTGGACCGACTGAACACCGTGCGCAGATCGTGATATTCCTCCGGCACCCCTGTCAAATCACCAGGCTCCTCCTGTGAAGAAGAGACAGAGGAAACAGGAGGGATAGCAGACATTAAACATTTCACATGACAAGAGACGTTCCAGGAGAGGATAGAATTACTAGACCAATTAATGGAAGGATTATGACAAACTAGCCAGGGATGGCCCAAAACAACAGGTGTAAAAGGTGAACGAAAAATTAAAAAAGAAATGGTTTCACTATGATTACCAGAAACAGTGAGGGTTAAAGGTAGCGTCTCACGCTGAATCCTGGGGAGAGGACTACCATCCAGGGCGAACAAGGCCGTGGGCTCCTTTAACTGTCTGAGAGGAATGTCATGTTCCCGAGCCCAGGTCTCGTCCATAAAACAGCCCTCCGCCCCAGAGTCTATTAAGGCACTGCAGGAAGCTGACGAACCGGTCCAGCGTAGATGGACCGACAAGGTAGTGCAGGATCTTGAAGGAGAGACAGGAGTAGTAGCGCTCACCAGTAGCCCTCCGCTTACTGACGAGCTCTGGCCTTTTACTGGACATGAAGTGACAAAATGACCAGCGGAACCGCAATAGAGACAGAGGCGGTTGGTGATTCTCCGTTCCCTCTCCTCAGTCGAGATGCGGATACCTCCCAGCTGCATGGGCTCAGCACCCGAGCCGGCAGAGGAAGATGGTAGTGATGCGGAGAGGGAGGCGACGGAGAGCGCGAGCTCCTTTCCACGAGCTCGGTGACGAAGATCAACCCGTCGCTCAATGCGAATAGCGAGTTCAATCAAGGAATCCACGCTGGAAGGAACCTCCCGGGAGAGAATCTCATCCTTTACCTCTGCGCGGAAACCCTCCAGAAGACGAGCGAGCAAGGCCGGCTCGTTCCAGCCACTGGAGACAGCAAGAGTGCGAAACTCAATAGAGTAGTCTGTTATGGATCGATTGCCTTGACATAGAGAAGACAGGGCCCTGGAAGCCTCCTCCCCAAAAACAGATCGATCAAAAACCCGTATCATCTCCTCCTTAAAGTCTTGATACTGGTTAGTACACTCAGCCCTTGCCTCCCAGATTGCCGTGCCCCACTCACGAGCCCGTCCAATAAGGAGAGATATGACGTAGGCGACACGAGCAGTGCTCCTGGAGTAAGTGTTGGGCTGGAGAGAAAACACAATATCACACTGGGTGAGGAACGAGCGGCATTCAGTGGGCTCCCCAGAGTAACACGGCGGGTTATTGATTCTGGGCTCCGGAGATTCGAAAGCCCTGGAAGTGGCCGGTGGATCGAGGCGGAGATGGTGAACCTGTTCTGTGAGGTTGGAGACTTGGGTGGCCAGGGTCTCAACGGCATGTCGAGCAGCAGACAATTCCTGCTTGTGTCTGCCTAGCATCGCTCCCTGGATCTCGACGGCTGAGTGGAGAGGATCCGAAGTCGCTGGGTCCATTCTTGGTCGGATTCTTCTGTTACGGTGCGTGAATGAGGACCCAAAAGCGAATCAACTTAAACAGAGCTTCTTTAATTACCAAACATAGGTAGGCTCAGATGGACCGGCAGATTCCGACAGGACAGGACAAGGTTACAGCAAACATGACGACAGTCTGGTTCAGGCATGAATGACACAAACAAACAAGAATCCGACAAGGACAGGAGCAGAAACAGAGAGAGATATAGGGACCTAATCAGAGGGAAAAAAGGGAACAGGTGGGGAACGGGGTGAATGGGTAGTTAGAGGAGACAAGGGACAGCTGGGGGAAAGCGGGGGAGAAAAGGTAACCTAACACGACCAGCAGAGGGAGACAGGGTGAAGGGAAAGGACAGAGACAAGACAACATGACAAAGAAAGCATTATTACATTTTTATCCTCTGGGTCTAGTTAAAAATGTTCACTGATTGTTCAACATTCTAGTACTCTGTCCCCACTTGCTATTTCTCCTGCTCTACTTCCTTAGCAAACCATATTATACAAGTGCTGCATATAAACAATTGACAGTTTAATTGCATTTGCTATAAATAAATAGATTGATCAAATCACTGTCTTAGCTTGCCTCAGGGACAGATGACAAGTGCTGTTATAATTTTGAATGTGAGTGAGCCTATTGAAGCTGGTTGAATTACAGATACTAATTTGTTCCCTAGTGTACAAAGTCCTCAACATTGACAGAAGCATCTCTAGCTACTTGATACCAAATTTCATCTCAAGCTACTTGATACCAAATTTCATCTCAAGCTACTTGAAACCACATCTTCTTTCCATGAACTTTCAACACTTAAAATGAAGGGACCAAGACAACTAGCGCTGATTTTAAGTCCTTGTTACACTGTTCTTTTAAACCTACAGTTTGTTTGCATAGACCCAGGAAGTTAAGTCCCATTGGACCAATATTTATTTTAATAAACAACATTCCTCTTAATAGTTTTACATTTTAAACAAATCCAGCAACCTAGTGACACACGAAGAGAAGATTTTAAAAGGTGTTGGAAAGAACATATATTGCTGGTGTTTATGAAAATGTGACGATACACATTTGTACAATGACGAATGAGTGAGGGCAAGCATAGAGCAGAGCTGTGTCCTACCCTGAACAACATTCACACATTCTAAGGGTGGCTCTTTTCTTTCGTACTTTTCCATTTCCAGTATGAATCACCCAGTCCACCCATCCACATTTTCAATATTTGTAACAGTCAATCCAGAAACACATGTTGTGCTTAGGAGCATCTTCTATGTTCTTCTAGTAATGTGAAATAGTCGCTGGGTCATGTTCTGAATTTGAGAAAAACTACCTCCCCATTAATGACAAGGAATTTGTGAATTATGGAAATGTTCCATCGCAATCACTGCAGTTGGTTAGCCCATAAATCTGTGTGCAATTGCTCTGTGTAAAGATCACATAGTATCCCACAGGACATGTCATCACTCTCTTTTGTGTAATAAAATGGCCTCAGTTTACCAGATAATAGTCTCCTTCCTCATTTCAGATCCGATTTATGAAAGTCATTGTCTGGCAAAGATGAAACATGTCTGTTTTTTTTTTGTTTGAATGCTGCTTATGAAAAGTGAGAGACATAAATCCTGTGGTTATTTTTCACCATGGAATAACTGATTGTGCGCATGCAGGAAGCTTAATGAGCAATTGAAATTCAATTAAAATTCCAAGGTACAGTAATGACAGAGTAATGTGTCTTACAATGGGAGGAAAGAAGAGATTATTCAGGTCTTCAGGGGATTCCAATCAAATCTACAGTGTGACCCCACCTCTCCCGCCCCCATTTAAATGACCTCTCATCTGAAAGAGAACAATTCAGGAACCAAAAGATACTGATGTGATCTGACACAAAATGTTTGTGGCACAGAAAGTGTAGGCCTGTGTCCCACATGGATCTCCTATTTGTGCCAGACTGGGTTCAAATGCCTTCTGTTTAATTTTTCTGTATTTATAATTATTGTTATTATAATTATTATTTACTATTTATTTTGTATTGATTTTTATTTTATTTTTACTCTTCATGCGATGCACACTGCAGAGAACACTGGAGGAAGAGTTACCACTGAATTACACAGTGAATTATTATGTTTGTTTGTGTCAATAAATCACATAAGGGATGGGTTGTCAATTGACGATTTGACCAGATGTTTTTTTTCATTCATTCATACAATTTTTTTAAATAAACATTAATTCGAAAGACTTTACAGTAAACAGAGTATAAATGTTGAATACTTGACTTTCTCTGAAGTTTGACACACTCTTCTTTTCATGTTAGGATTTGGTCCGTAGTGCATTCCTCCACAGAGAAGATACCTTCAGTATATCAGGTGCTGACCACCTACAGTATCCTATGATATTTCAATAGACCACTTCTTCACTGTCTTGCATACCCTCAGCAGACCCACCTTTACTCTGTGACTCAGAATAAACTACTCTAAGGCATTTACACAGGAAGCCCAATTCTGACCTTTTGCCTCTAATTGTTCTTTTGGCCAATTAGATCAGATAATTTGTCAGTAATTGGGCAAAAGATCAGAATTGGGTTGCCTGTGTGAACACAGCCTAATTGTTTAGACTGGGACTATATTATTAGGAACAAATAAGCCGTGATAAGTTAGTGTAGTTGTGTGTTGGAGGTGTCAGTGGGTAAAGCGATAGCAGGATAACAGGATTGACTGGGAGGGAGGTGTTTGCAGCCTGCAGTCGGTCTCCAGTGGTTCCCTTCTGTGGCAACACAGCAGGAAAACAAATGAGCTGCTCCCTTTCTGCTCATTCATCAGCGGGGAAGCTAGCGTTCCTCTCTCCCACAAGGCCTGCCCCCCCCCCCCCCCCCCCCCCCCCCCCCCGCCCCTGTCTGACAAACCCCCATCCTGTTTGGCTCTCCTCTTCTCATGGTGTAACCCCCATCTCCCACAAACCCCCTCTCACATCTAAGTAAAATTTATTTTTCCGTTTTTTTGGAGTAGGAAGACATACAGGTATCTGCCAAAATAAATGAAACACTTGAGTAAATAAGGGATACAAAGTATATTGAAACCACCAGGTGTGGTTCCTGAGTTAATTACGCACCCATTCTGCCAGTCACATTCTGTTAAAGGTCCATAAAGCACACACATCCCTGGGTCGCTTGTCTTTTCAGTTCGCTGCAGCTAGCGACTGGAATGAGCTGCAACAAACACTCAGACTGGACAGTTTATCTCAATCTCTTCATTCAAAGATTTGATCATGGACACTCTTACTGACAGTTGTGGCTGCTTTGCGTGATGTATTGTTGTTTCAACCTTCTTGCCCTTGGTGCTGTTGTCTGCCCACTAATGTTTGTACCATGTTTTATGCTGCTACCATGTTGTGCTGCTGCCATGTTGTGATGCTACCATGTTGTTGTCATGTTGTGTTGCTACCATGTTGTTGTCATGTTGTGTTGCTACCATGCTGTGTTGTCATGTGCTGCTGCCTTGCTATGTTGTTGTCTCTCTTTATGTAGTGTTGTCTCTCTTGTCGTGATGTGTTTTTCCTATATATACACTACCGTTCAAAAGTTTGGGGTCACTTAGAAATGTCCTTGTTTTTGAAAGAAAACCACATGTTTGTCCATTAAAATAACATCAAATTGATCAGAAATACAGTGTATACTTTGTTAATGTTGAAATGACTATTGTAGCTGGAAATGGCTGATTTTTAATGGAATATCTACATAGGAGTACAGAGGCCCATTATCAGCAACCATCCCCCTGTGTTCCAATGGAACGTTGTGTTAGCTAATCCAAGTTTATCATTTTAAAAGGCTAATTAATCATTAGAAAACCCTATTGCAATTATGTTAGTACAGCTGAAAACTGTTGTTCTGATTTAAAGAAGCAATCAAACTGGCCTTCTTTAGACTAGTTGAGTATCTGGAGCATCAGCATTTGTGGTTTTGATTACATGCTCAAAATGGCCAGAAACGAGACCTTTCTTCTGAAACTCGTCAGTCTACTCTTGTTCTGATAAATCAAGACTATTCCATGTGAGATATTGCCAAGAAACTAAAGATCTTGTACAACGCGTAAATGTGTATCCGCAAAACACCAGTCTCAACATCAACAGTGAAGAGGCGACTCTGAGATGCTGGCCTTCTAGGCAGAGTTGCAAAGGCTGGCCAATAAAAATAAATAATTAAGATGGGCAAAAGAACACAGACACTGGACAGAGGAACTCTGCCTAGAAGGCCAGTATCCCGGAGTCGCCTCTTCACTGTTGACTTTGAGACTGGTGTTTTGTGGGTACTATTTAATGAAGCTGCCAGTTGGGGACTTGTGAGGCGTCTGTTTCTCAAACTAGACACTCTAATGTACTTGGCCTCTTCCTCAGTTGTGCACCGGGGCCTCCCACTCCTCTTTATATTCTGGTTAGAGCCAGTTTGTGCTGTTAAATAAAGGTTTAATAAAAATAAATAAAATAAAAATGTTTACATCACGCTTCGGTTGTGTAGAAAAAGCCCAGTTGCCCATTATTTAGGCTGCTATGGCTAGAAGAAGAGATATCAGTGACTTTGAAAAAGGGGTCTCAAAGGATCATAGGGTGTTTAAAATGTGGGTGTGTATTTGTGTGTGTGTCAGTCACCAGATCTCAACTCAATTGAACACTTATGGGAGATTCTGCAGCAGTGCCTGAGTCAGTGTTTCCCACCACCATCAACTAAACACCAAATTATGGAATTTCTCATGGAAGAATGGTGTCACATCCCTCCAATAGAGTTCCAGACACTTGTAGAATCTATTCCAAGGCGCATGAAGCTGTTATTGCTGTTCGTGGTGGTTCAATGCCCCGTTAAGACACTTTATGTTGATGTTGGCAGTTACCTGTTGTTTTAAGCTCTGAAAGTACAACCTCTGGGGTTGCAGCCAATCTACACCAGAGAGTGAATAACAAGGACTCTGGTTTGAGGTGATTGGAGTCTGTGGTGTTATTATTACATGACATACTGATTTTTGTATGTATGACTTTATGGTGTAAATGGATGGGCACTGGGAATCTGATTTAAAAATAGGAATGTAACCTGCAGGAAGAATCATCCGCAGCATGTTTCAAAATCATCTCCTCTCAACAATCATCACATTGCTGACCTAGTCTTACTGCCTTCACGGCAAGGTACATTTTCTGCTCACTCAATTTGATGATTAAAAATGTACTCCTTTGTGGAGTTTGATTTGTGAATGATTGTCTTCTGATACGCATCTCTCCTTGTCCCTCAACACAGAACTTAGAGGCTATGTTTGGATCTGTTTAACATCAATAATACAATTTTCACGAGAGCGTGGCAACCTGTCTCCTAAGCAGGGGTGCCTTTAGGACATTTTGACTGTATATCATTAGAGGTAAGAATCAATATGAAACAACGGTGTCATCAGTGTTGTAGGTCTTCCAAGTTGTTTACCTTCCAAAAATATCTTGAAATAATGCAGAACTTTGTTTTGTTCATTACTCCATTTCTCATGCTAGTGTTAATTTGTTCAGGATAGTTACAGAGTAAGATCAAGACCATGCACTGAACCTGGGGTGTATTTACACTTGAACTGAAACTGTAGGGGAATATAATCAAAATGCACTCTACCTAACTTTTCCAACACATTCCATTCCCCAACTGGCACAAATAAAGGTATGTTGGGTGCACACCTGTCAAAAAAGTTGTGCAAAAAAAGGTGTCTCTCTATTCTGTGTAAGTGATGCTCCATTTGACAATTCAATTCTCAGGAAAATGTGAGTGAGTCTGACACCATGAACTATGACCTCGAAGTGAGTTTTACACCATGAACTCAGAATAGAGACAAAGAAAGTATGCGGTACCATGAATAGAGACAAAGAAAGTATGCGGTACAATGAAGAAGACAGAGCTGGAAACTTTGAAACACGCCATGTTATTGTACCTACAACAGGACAAAGTGGAGTATGTGAACTACATCAATTTGTGTTTACCTTAAAACTGTTCCAGTTCATGTATTTAAAAAAAAACAATTCTTTGTAGTGACAGGAGTGACTGTGCATGTTGTGAACTCACTGTAATTTTCCAAACCTTACATTTTATTTTCTGAATATCACAACTGACAAACATCCAAGGGATATATCTACAATGACCTTAAAACCAAACCTGTGAAAGTGTATTCAATATTGTATTGAGCTTCAAGGGGAGACAGTAAAGACGTTACTTGTTATTCACTAGGAATACCTGTACTGAGCGTTTCGGAGTTTCAGGGTCTCATTGTTTTTGCAGGCTAAACTAAAGAGTCTCATTTATCAACCGTCTGTACATTTCTTACTAAATTCTGTCTTACAGCGGATTGCGAAAGTATCCACCCCCCTTGGCATTTTTCCTATTTTGTTGACTGACAATCTGGAATTAAAATATATATTTTGGGGGGGTTTGTATCATTTGATTTACACAACATGCCTACCACTTTGAAGATGCAAAATATCTTTATTGTGAAACAAACAAGAAATAATACAAAAAAATGGAAAACTTGAGCGTGCATTACTATTCACTCCCCCAAAGTCAATACTTGGTAGAGACATCTTTTGCAGCAATTACAGCTGCAAGTTTCTTGGTGTATGTCTCCATAAGCTTGGCACATCTATCCACTGGGATTTTTGAAAGCTCTTCAAGTCAAAACTGCTCCAGCTCCTTCAAGTTGGATGAGTTCCGCTGGTATACTGCAATCTTTAAGACATACCACAGATTCTCAGTTGGATTGAGGTCTGGGCTTTGACCAGGCCATTTCAAGACATTTAAATGTTTCCCCTTAAACCACTCAAGTGTTGCTTTAGCAGTATGCTTACGGTCATTGTCCTGCTGGAAGGTGAACCTCCATCCCAGTCTCAAATCTCTTGAGGACTGAAACAGGTTTCCCTCAAGAATTTTACTGTATTTAGCACCATCCATCATTCCTTCAATTCTGATCAGTTTCCCAGTCCTTGCCAATGAAAAACATCCCCACAGCATGATGCTTCCACCACCATGCTTCACTGTGGGGATGGTGTTCTCAGGGTGATGAGAGATTTTAGTCTCATATGTGATAATGTGATTATGATTTAGGCTTATATAATAAAAGTACCACCAAGTGAAGTTGTGTGTACGCAGGGTTTGAGATTTGTGTGGATATACACATACTTTCCCATTAAGTCCAAAATGGATAAATGCCAACATTTGCGGGAAAACTGGCAAACGCATGGTTTAGAGCACTTTCTGTGTGAACGAAACTTGATAAATGAGGCCCCTGGTATGTAATGTTAGTCACAGCAACACACCAACAATGAAATACAGACACTCCACTCTAGAGTCAATTTTTCATGCAGTGTTGTCATACTGTATTGTTGAACTGTTCATTGGTGGCTGTCATCAGGTGAATATCATGTTCCATGGTCAGCCAGTTTCTCCAGCTTGGTTAGCTACAGTTGCTATCCACTGGAGCACTGCGATGGGCTCATCAGCAAGTCAATAAAATGCTCTGTGGCTCTGTGGCGGGGCTTGACATTGAGTCAATTGGACCATTGAGCCGTTTCAAAATATAATGTATGGCACTGCATATCATCTGAAAAATTCCAAACTCTACTAACATTGCATTAGCATGTCTGTGAATTAGTGTAATAACAGTGATATAAAGACAGGGTTGGTGTGGATCTGAGTAGGCCCCATGAGTG